>NW_015536479.1:784082-786495 GCF_001515605.1 Sinocyclocheilus anshuiensis
CCTATCCAGAAGAAACAAAGCAACCTCGGCGTCCGATCGCAGACCCGCCGCTCTTTCAGTTCTCTCCAGTGCTGGAAAGCTAATGCGATATTTACACGGGTCCTACTTCTTGCCTTCTTGCCTTAAGCCTTCTTTTGTTCCACAGAGGTTTTCCTCTTTTGTTTTTTATCCGCCATCTCTATCTTTCTGTCGCTCGGCTCAGCTAATGTCCGTCCTATGCACTGAAAGCTCTCTCCTCCACATCACGAGTAGACACGCCCCTTATTGCTGATTGGCTACAAGTTACTCCTAATTGAGATTGTAGATAGAGTGTCAATGGTCAATTTGAGAGATAGGTGGGGGTAATGCACTTATAAGTCTGCGACCCGCCGTAAAGCAAGAAGAAGACGCATCACGCTCCGGCTGTCGTTATGTTAATTTCATACTGGACATTAATTTAATTCGCATTTAATTTTTGATTTGACAGAATGACTTTTGGAGGAAATACACAGAGGGTGAGTTTTTATCATGCATACACCTGAATGATTTACCCTTAACAGAAACTGCGAGAAAAAACACACTGAAATATTTTCATCTTCTCAGTCAAATGTTTATCTACTAAAAGAAACCTGTTCATCCAGAGTTCTTAGCATATTATTTTAATATTCCCAGTTCACTAAAGTTCCACTTCTTTTTAAACCACTTCTTCATTATGCCGTTGTGTTTTTCTGGAAAAAAAAAGTCTGAAAATTGTTGTCTCTGCTTTCTGTTTATGTGTAATCCTTTACATGTACACTACCAGTAAAGTGTTTGGAATTTTTAAGATTATTTGAATGTTTTTAAAAGAAGAGCTCTTAAGCTCACCAAGATTGCATTTATTTAATCCAAAATACAGTAAGAACAGTTATATTGTGAAATATTATTTAAAATGACTGTATAGTTTGAAAAAAAGCTAAATTTTTAGCATCATTACTCCAGTCTTCAGTGTCACGTGATCCTTTTGACCAGTAGTGTATGTACTAACTTCCATTACTTCAAATAATTCATGCGCAAAGCACAGTCATATATAAAGAAATAATAATAGCATCCACATAAAAACTGTATTTTATAATTTGATTTTTGATAACTATTTCCACCTGTGTTTATAGATAAGGGTGAATCCCAATCAAAAGTTGATGTAACAGCATTGCTGGTGGGCATCATCTCCGCTGGAGTCTTTATTGTTATAGTTGGCCTCCTTATCTGGTACTTCTGCCAGGGGAGGAATAAAGACCATGGCTTCCGAAGGTAAGGCTTTACAATAACGAGTGTGAAGCACATTCTCTATGTTGAGAATTATGAGAATTATCCTAAGAGTTTGTCATTTACTGGAGAGACTGATTGCAATGTTTTGCCTTTTAAATTTAGTTCATTCAGACGTCGATCCAACCGAAACAATGCCTCTGTGATCATCCGGAGACTGGAGGAGGTCTCTCTGCATCCTATTCCTTACACAGGCTCAGATGCCAGCCCAGATGCTCATGGTTTACCTTCTTATGAACAGGCCATCACCATCAATGGACCACATGATGCCCCACCTCCACCGTATCCTGGGTACCAACACGCCTTTTCATTTATTCTATTCCCTTATGTAATCTGTTTCATTTTATTATTATGTCATTTAGTTGCTTATTACCACCCATTTAACGTTTCTTCAAAATAAAAAAAAATGTAAGGTATGTTAATTGCCAAAACAGGCAGCAATTCATGGTTAATTGTTTTGCTCAAGAGCAGTTGTAATCACTGTCTGTTTCTAAATGCTAAATGAAAGGAATAGTTCACCAAAAAATTCAGTTTACTGAGACTTTACCCATCCTCAGGTCATCCAAGATGCAGATGAATTAGTTTCTTCATCAGAACTAGGGATGTTCATTTCGGTTATTTTTCCTAACCGACAACTGACGCTCATTAACTGATTATTAACCGTTAACCGACGAGATTATTTTAAATTAGAATTTAATTAAATTAGAAAGGATAAGTGTCTGTGAACCGTTAAAAATACTAACATTTGTTTCCCAGGGATTAATTTTACATGCGCAAAAAGCAGCAAACAACAGAACATGAGGATTCACATGGCCATCATATCACATCACGCACCTGCAGCGCTTCTGCGAGTGGAGAAAAACTTAATAAAGCTAGGCTATATATATATATATATATATAAATAATATATTAATATAATAATAATAATAAATAGGCATATACGAGAAAACGAAAGAAAAACTGTGCAACAAGTAGCCTAGTATGCAGAGTTTCGGTTCATTTTTGTGCTGCGTGAAAAGAAACCAGACGACAGAAAGCGGCATCCTATTTTTCTTTAGGCTTATTTTACAAAAGCACAAAGATTTGTTTTTATTGTGAATGCACACAAATAAAGGCAAACCTTTTACAATTC
>NW_015536479.1:786586-790540 GCF_001515605.1 Sinocyclocheilus anshuiensis
GACTAAAAGGAGTAGTTTCTTCCACTGTTAGAAGGAAAAAATTCAAGTGATTGTGTCGGTGCCGCATGCGCGCACACAGTTAAGCTTTGCTACCTTGAGAGTGCAGACTGTTCATTATCATAATAAAATACAGTCAGTCAAACATATGGAAAAAAACACACTGCTCAGTTCAAATATGTAGTAAAGTCTGCCATTAAGCGTTATCACCATACCACCGTGATGTTATGCAAAACATTTTGTTTTACGTGGATATTGGAACGCCAGTGAAGTAGGCTACATAATAAATAACATTTTGGCATTCAAATATATCGCGAATACGGAAACATTTGATTTTGTGTGGAATGAGAGACCCAACGTTGGTTTCAGTTTCGTTTTAGCGTAAATCAATTCGTTTTGGCTTGTCGTTTATATTGCTATAGCTTCTTATATTTTTAATTATTGTTCTTTTCTAAATACTGTTAATCGACTTTTCGAAAATACTCGACATACTCGAAAACGCGGTTTTTTTTTTGTTTGTTTTTTTACACATTTTTTTATATATGCGTAGCGTATTTTAACCATGCAGCAAACCTTTTTAAATATTTTGATAAATTACTGAAAAAAAATTTATAAATGACTTTTTAAACCATTTAACTGATTGTATTAATCGGTCAAAAATTCTTACGGTCGGTTAATGGTTAACCGGTTAAAATTAACATCCCTAATCAGAACAGATTTGGAGAAGTGTAGCATTACATCACTTGCTCACCAATGGATGCTCTGCAGTGAATGGGTGCCGTCAGAATGAGAGTCTGATAAAAACATCACAATAATCCACAAGTAATCCACACCACTCCAGTCCATCAATTAACATCTTGTGAAGTTGAAAGCTGTGTGGCTGTAAGAAACAAATCCATCATTAAAGCATTTTAATTTCAAACTTTCACTTCTGGCCGTAATCTATAATAATGTTTCCTCTAGTGGAGAAAGTCCATCCATTGTTGTTCTTTCACATCAAAATCCACCAACATATTTGTTTAGAACTATTTTGGACTGGTTTTGCCTGTAAACAGTGCTTGATCTGTGCATATTTCTCTCTTGATTCAGAAGACACACTTTTTGACTGGAGAAAGCAATATTATGGATAGAGGATTTGTATTTTAGCAACGGTTTGAAGTTTAAAACATCTTAAGATGGTAACTGATGGACTGGAGTGGTGTGGATTATTGTGATGTTTTTATCAGCTGTTTGGACTCTCATTCTGACGGCACCCATTCACCGCAGAGCATCCATTGGTGAGCAAGTGATGTAAAGCTACACTTCTCCAAATCTGATGAAGAAACCAACTCATCTGCATCTTGGATGTCCTGAAAATTGATGAATGTTGCTGCCTGTTTTAAAATATATGTATATTTTTTTCATTTTACTTTTTATAGTGTAATTCTTGTTAAAATGGTTACATATCTAATTCCACACATCTAATATCTGTCCACAGTTCCAGGCCAGGCAGCATCCGACGATAACCATATCATCATTTTCCAAACTGAATCAGGATGGACTAAACCACTTTTTCTTGACTATGAACTGAAAATGTGTTAAACCAAAGGCATTTGGATTTAATACCCTGGAATAAACCACTAATATAAAGCTGCATTGCAGCTTTTAGTCATCTTAGGCAATGAATTAAAAATCACTGAACATTTCTGGATAGTGTAGATCGTTCGAGCTACCTAGAAAGATAACCTTTAAACCTAATCACCATCAAATTCTTTGTAATAGTGTTTATTTAAAACTATAACCATTGAAAACTAGTTTTATATTAATAATTGTTACAATAAAAGACAGATCATAAAGTTTTATTTCATATGGTGGCCTTTTATGAAGGACAAATCATTTTATCCTTTTTCAGTACGCTATAGTCCATTTTAACGATCTAGTAGAGTGTGATTTAGAATTTGTGTATATACTGGATCAGTATTTGGTGTACATTTGTGAGAACAAATTCTGTGATCAGCACACCAAAAACAAGATGACCTCCTCTAACGTCATGGCACTTCTGTCAGGCTGTGTTGTTTGCACTAAACCTTGTGCATATAGATAAACTAATTCTGTTGCTTTCATCTTATTTAGGGATTTCATTTCATTCTACTGGCATGAACACCCAGCTTTAAAGGGCATTTTGCCAAGCGGTTGATACTGTACAGGTTTCTGGAGGCTGAAGCATCCCTTTGATGCCTTTTAAATGATAATGGCTGGGCTCTAGTGTTATCATCATAAGGATATTAATAGACTTTATAATAAACTTTCTTTGTTTGAATATTTTTGTATATTAGTGTTGTCTTGTCACATTTTGGTGGATGATGAAAATGCTTGGCATAGTAATCACTAAAGCTATTACACCAAAATAACTTTTAGGTACAATGATAATACAATTTCAAGTTCTATGGAGAGTCAGATATTGTTTGCAAATGTTAGGCAGGTTAATGTGTGTTATGAAAGTGTTGGGTAATTTACATTGGTAACATTTTAGAATAGAGAACACTTATTTACTATTAACTATGACTTTTCCCTAAATAAATTCCTAATTTGCTGCTTATTAATAGTTAGTAAGGTAGTTGTTAAGTTTAGGTAATGGGTAGGACTAGGGATGTAGAATAAGGTCATGTAGAATAAGGCATTAA
Organism: Sinocyclocheilus anshuiensis; assembly: GCF_001515605.1. Lineage (NCBI taxonomy): Eukaryota > Metazoa > Chordata > Actinopteri > Cypriniformes > Cyprinidae > Sinocyclocheilus > Sinocyclocheilus anshuiensis. The sequence continues at coordinate 789,247 of NW_015536479.1, forward strand.
TATGTGCTTAATTACTACTGGTGAAAGGTTTGTAATAAGATTATGAAAAATTTTTCAAACATATTTTTGTGCAAGCTGTGATATGTTTCAAGATTCTTTAATGCATTTATTTAAAATATAAATGTTTTGAAATATTATAACAGTCTTCACTGTCACTTTTGATCAAGCAAGCGTGCTTACTGGATATAAGTGCTATTTTCTTTCTTTTTTTTTTTATCAATCTTACCCCAAACTTTTGAATGGTAGAGTATCACAGTTTTCACAAACATATTAAGCAGCAACAAATTTGACATTGATAATAATCATAAATGTTTCTTGAGCAGCAAATCAGTATATTAGAATGATTTCTGAAAGATCATGTGACACTGAAGACTGGAGTAATTATGCTAAAAATACAGCTCTGCCATCACAGAAAGAAATTACATTTTACAATATATTCAAATATAAAATAGTTATTTTAAATTGTAATAATTACTGTTTTTCATCAAGTAAATGCAGCCTTGCTGAGCATAAGAGACCTTTTTTTTGGGCTTTTTTTTTTATTGTAATTATTCCCAAAAAATGTGATCAGTAGTGTACATTCTTCAATATATTTGGACACTTTAGCCACACTTAAAAATATGAATGTCAATTTATTACACAAAATTTCAAACATTTATTTTACAGGGAATATAGCACAAGTATACTTTTCAAGCAAAACATGACAAAGATGTTTAATTTTGAAATGACAAAAAAATATACTTAACCAGGTACAGTCAAAAATATTGTGAGGCGTTGTGGTTGTCTGTGGTTACTCTTCAAGGACAGTGGTTCTCAGACTTTGTCAGGTTGTTGTAGACCACTTCAATAGTTAAACAAAAACTGTGGACCACATCAAACCATCAGTCATCAGTAAAAAAAAAAAAAACAATCATATTGTTTATACCCTACACTTATACCCTTGTTTATGCACCCTGTGATAGATATATCATATAAAGCTAAATGCTGCATTATAAAGTTTTTACTGTATTTGCCAAACCACTGTATTAGCAAACCTGTCTGAACTTGAAGGAAACTGTCTTAAACGTTAGTCCTGAGACACAGAAGAAAAATAATTTGCTATTTCATTAGCTAATTGTATTTGCCAAAGCACTGTATTAGCAAACCTGTCTGAACTTGAAGGAAACTGTCTTAAACGTTAGTCCTGAGACAGAAGAAAAATAATTTGCTATTTCATTAGCTAATACAATTGCATTAAGATATCTTATTGTAACCGCTGTGTGTGTGTGTGTGTGTGTGTGTGTGTGTGTGTGTG
>NW_015536479.1:790630-800471 GCF_001515605.1 Sinocyclocheilus anshuiensis
GAGGTCCACAGTTCTCTAAATCTCCTCAGAAGAATAATAAAGTTAATATATGGACCAAATGATAACCTGTATAAGAAAAGTCTATGGAAAAGTAGAGGGCATGCTCTATCCATTCATAATAATAACTGTTTATGATTACAATGTAAAGGTGTATTGTGGGGTAAGATTATCGACAGGGAGAGGGTGTAATAATTGTATTAATTTTAGTAACAGTCTCCACAGGGATACAAGCTGCGCGCGCGTGTGTTTGTGTGAAGAGAGAGAAAGCAAACGAGAAAGAGAGAGAGGGGGGAGAAAAGCAAAAAACTTCCATCTAAAGTTTGTCGGAAGTGAATGTTAGGGAGAAAACGCCAATATGGGGACTTGAGGCAGCTGCAGCGCGTCTGTCTCTGTGTGATTCTGTTTGGGGGCCACGAGCAGCGATTCTCGCCCTGCGCTTAATAAACAGCACAAATCATCCGTCAGACCCCCGGGACCAGCGCTCGGATCACCGCAGGACACACGACGTTTGAGGAATATGTGATTTTGTTCACGCTCGGTTGAATGTGTAGTTGTATCGCGGGACGCGCGTCATTCCCGATCCAAGGCGGATGATGGAGAGGAACTACCCGAGCCCCGGCTTCGCAGAGCCGGTCAGCGCGGCGGCTCAGAGCGCGGGCTGGGCCTACAAACCTAGGTACGAGAAAACTCCGGTGATGGAAGGCCTAGCGAAACACACACACATACACCCACGTAAAAGTGTCAAGACTCATATAAAGCTGGTTTTAATGGAGTTAATGCGTTTATAGCTGCAGTCTCTCGCGTATTTACACACCGTGATGATGTTTGTACATCTGCTGAATCTGCTCAAATCACTGATCACCTTTAAACCCGTACTGCACTTAAACGCTAATGCATAATTATTCATTTTGGTGTATGTTTTGCCGATGAATCATCCGATAGTGCAGGATAAGGACTGTGTCAGCTTGTTCGCGCATATATAAACTTGTACAGAAGTCAGAGTGTCTTTGCAGACATTGAGGAGGTTTGTAAACAATTGATCGATAAGTGTTGCAGAAGGGCCACGTGTCTGCAACTTTACACAAAGTGTCTTATTTAGTTCTGTCTGTCACTGATTTTCCTTAAACTTCCACACGTGTGGCACTAGTGCATCATGTTTATATGCATAAATTGCCTTCCTTTATCAGGCAACGATGTCAGTTGTACTGTTGTAGAATTATTTATTCGGTATAGCATATTAAAATTGCATTTAAGTGCAAAACGGGGTGGCCAGAACACTAGTTCTAGTTCACTAACAAACTTCTGGCAGACACATTATAACTGACCCACTTAGATAGTTTAGCGACCTTATTTTTGGAAATTCCCATGAAGTGTGTACTGCATAGAGCCCTGCATAATTCCTAATAATGCACATTGTGATCTACTGTATTTTTCATGCCTTTCACGTCATAACGCATGACATGACACATCAGCCTGGAATCTATTAAAAGATAAAAATGTAGAGTATTATAACTATTGTTATAATTATGAGGTCTTATTAGCTATGTTATAATGCATTAGGAATGCATTTATAATGCAGCTTGTTATGTTATATAATCCTGCTTGTATTGTGTGTTTTTGTCAGAAATAAGCACCAAGTGGTTTGCAAGTCAGAACAAGGGACGGTTAGGTTATTACACTGTACTAGCATGCAAATGATTGCACAGGTAGTTCTGTTCACTCATTTGCAAAAATCAGAGTTCCCATCTTTTAGCTTAGGGTTTTTGAATGGTTTGGTTGAAATGTACATTGACACCAGCAGGAATGAGAATTTGTAGTGTACCATAAGAATATATATGATAAAAATGCTCATTTTAGAAGAAAATTGTGTGTGTATATATATATATATATATATATATATACACATAAAAGAAGGAATTTATAATACAGTAACAAATGGACACACATTTAAGTTCCAGTAGGTTCATTAGGTTGTTGTAGTAGTTGCATTTAGGCTGCTGGTTTTTTTTTTTATATATTAAAATGATCACTGTCACTTACAGTTTAATAGTTTGCTGGCTGTGCTACTAACTGAAATAGAGCGGCTAATAGGAATCCAACAGACTAGAACTAGCTGATGGATATTCACTCTGTTAGTTTATACAATACGCATCCACACTGAAACCATCAAAACAGCCAGGAAACAAACCCAAATGAATCTCCCCAGCTGTGACATTTACTTGTGCAGATGTTTATTTGGCCAAATATATAGTGCAGACTTTCCTCTATTTAGCAAGAGATGTGGCATTGCTAAAATCATAACAGACAAACTAATGTAGCGTCTGGACCAATCAGACACACCATTTTTCATTTGATTTAACAAATCAATTATTCATTAGATTAACAAACGTTCACAGACCCCTCACCCAATAAACATACTGGGTGCCAAGTTGTCTGTGAACAGGGCCCAGGACCCTGGTTACCATGGCAACCCTGACACCAGATACATTTACGACCTAATGGAATGCGAAGCAGGGAAAATCACTGCATGTTCCATCGCAAGAGGCACAAGGCACAGTAGAAGATGATTAATTATTCATATTTCCCCATGAGCTGATTCGCTACACTAACCAGCTAAAATAGTTTCCATATGTTTTCTCTGACATCTGTCTATTGTCTTTGTAGCTCATTTTTGTCTCATTAGCTGTGAAGTATAGCCTACATATTACATTTAAAATGTTAATATGTTATGACAGAAAACTTGTATAAATATGCACATATAACTAACCAATCTATGCAACTATTACTAGCTTATTACATACACTACTACTACCAAACTAGTCTGCATCACAGAGAACTTGCGTAATAATATCTGTTATTATGTCTGAAATAGTTTGTTTTTGTTATATTAAATAGTTTAGAGTTACGCGAATGTGTACAGTAAACACCTCTAGAATGTTATGTGCGAAGATACTGTATATAAATGTGCCTATCCTAACTGAATATTAAAGATTTTTGCGTGAGCTCAAGTTTGTGGTTGGATTTTTAAATATACAAGATATACCATCTAAAGGTAGCTTTTTTGCTTTATAGTTCTAGTTATGGTTCTACACAGTTGGACTCTGAGCTCCTCCAACGGCAGACCTTTGACTCTACTCACCAGCCAACGTTTACCACCACCCACCATCCCACAGGTGAGCAACAGGTTCAGGCTGTAATGAGATATAGTTACTGCTTAAAGTCATTGAGAGCCTGTTGTCTGTCTATGATATCTCTCTCCTAGGAGTGTTTGACTCAAATCAGCACAGCACCACCAGTAGCAACACTACTGAATCATCGGTCATGAACTTCCTCTCCGCTATTGAATCTAGAAGCCTTCAGGCTGGACCTGCTGGCTCTACTCTTCTCCCTTCATTTAGAAGCCCATCCTGGCAAACTGGTAAATATACATTAGGTCTCTTATTTAGAGAAACCACTGAGGTTTTTGCTGCACCATCTTATCAGCGATAATTGGACTCACAGTTTCTCAGGTGCCAGTCATCCTTAAAGGGTCATGAAGTAGATAGTTGGGGTTATATGAAATAAACTAGCTGATTAATAGGTCATCATTTAGTATTTCATTAACATTTTCCACCCTCTCTTAAAATTAAATTGGCAATTTTGCTGCCTAGCCTTTAAGACTCTTTTATAAACTCCCTCTTTGCATGTGAAATTAATTGGCACATTGCTGCATTTACACACAGGCTGCAATTTTGTTGTTGTGTCCATTATAGTTTGCACTGTTTCATCCTTCGATAACAGTCTCATTGCAAAGTTTGCATTACAGCGTGACAAGTTCACAAAACTGGCTGAAATGCATAGCTAAAACTGTTATAGTCAGACTGAAAGAATCGGGTTCCTTATTTCCGCTTACTCTTAGCATTAGATCAGGGCCCGTATGTATAAAACTTCTCAGAAATGCTCTTAAGAATAGTCTTAAGCTTTGACTTAAGTGTCAAAAAATTCTTAGTAAGGAAGGGTCATGAATAATAATGTTGAGGTCTGCTCTGATTGGCTGTTTCCCAGTGCGGTTCAATGTTGAGATCTGCTCTGATTGGCTGTTTCACAGTGCGGCTCATTTCAGTAGCTCACACTGCAGGAAGAAAACACAGGGAAAATATATATTTCAATCTGTTTGGCCGATGCGTTCAAGGCGGGACTTTTATTTTGATGGCGCAGCACCTGAACACACAGTGCTCACATACATTCTCCCTCTTGTTCGCTGTCGTCCTTAACAGTTCTGTCTAATACGGATAGAAGTCTGTCTAACAATCCGATAGAACTGTTAAACAAAGGAATTAAAATGTACCGTGCAAATTGAATGCTTTAACCATTAAATTCGTGATTTCAAATTATGCTGCACTTTATGCATTTGCCCACTCTCATATTCATGTCATTTCACTGTGTGCTATATGTAAAATGAGTGTTACCTTGGCTTTATTTGAAAAAATATGATTCCCAATGCACACAGACTTCCCAGAATACTGAGTGCCCTGTTGGTTACAGAGTTTACTTTCTTTTTAATTATATTTTTATTAAATATTTATTTATTTGTACAAAATTCTTTGTCATCTAATGTAGAAGTATGTTTATTTTACAAATTTATTTTTTAATCCATTTTCAAATGATTTCAAATTTCTTAAATATTAATTAAAATAAATACAATTATATCGGCTTTATATCGGCCATTGGCCACCCTGCTTTCCAAGATATCGGCATCGGCTGTCAAAAAACCATTATCGGTTGACCACTGCTCATAAGATCAAGGAAGGATTTTATTCCTCATGATATGAGCCCCTTAATTGTTGTGGCAACAGAAAGTGGCATTTTAATGCAAAAGAAAATTGGTTTAGAGATGATGTGCAATTTAAATGCCACTTGCAGTATGTCAAACTTTCATTTTTTTTGCTGTAGGTGCAAACTCTTCAACAGAACTTTATCTCACCGGAGCCCTGCATCCTTCAGGAACGTTCCCGACGCCTTCTGCGCTCTCATCCTACCAGCACCCTAGTGCCTTTCCTACCAGAAGTTTCACCACTACATCAGCACCTGCTGTTCAGGACAGCACTTTCAGCTCTTCAAATGGTCTGCTATCCCCTAATGACCCTCTGCTGCAGCTCAAATCCTCCCAGTACACTGTGCCAACTGCACTTGCTTTTGGTGGTATGTCTCTTGGGGCTGGCTTGCCACCCCAGTCCTCCACCTATCGCTCAGCACAAGAGTCAGCCCCACACCTCCTCCAGCCTCAGTTCAGCCTGCTGTCCGCATCCTTGGGCAGTTCCCAGCAAGCCCCTCAGTCTTACGGTGGCCCGGTTTTCTCAGGCTCCATTGAACGAGCACTTCAGCGTGAATGTAGTGTGATCAAGCACCACCAGCGGCCTTCTAGCACCCAGCCAGTTCAGGAGCAGCTGGCTAGCAGTGCTCAGCACACCTTACAGGGTTACCTGCACGACGAGAGTGGCGTTTCATATCAACAGGACCCTTCCCCGCACACACCTGTACCCTGTAGTACTGCGGGCGACCCTTCGCCCCTAAACGGCAACACACAACAGAAGACAGTTTCTCAGGCAGAACTGCAGCAAACTCAGGCCTACGTTTCTTCTGCCCCTTCCCCTAGGTTTTCCAGCTCATCTGGAGTAAAGGTTAAAGACGATCCTTCCAAAATAGTTCAACATCCCAGTGAGAACACAGACACTCAAGCCCAGGCAAGCTCTCCAGGCATGCAGCCGCAGAGCTACTCCTCCCCAGCCCAGAAACAAAGCTCAGTGAATGCTAGCCAGTCACAACCGTACACATCCACGCAGCTTCCAGGCCTGGTCTCCGTTAGTGCCTCGCACACTTATATCACATGTCAAAGCCTGTCGAGCAACCTTAGCCAAACACAAGCCTTCTCGTCTAGTTTGCCTGAGAAGCTTCCTTCCATTTACAAGACTTTCCCATCATTTGCTAGTCACTCTGAAGCTGAGACATCTGTGAGCCAGTCTCTGATTTATTCCTCGAGTCAGCAGCAGGATTTGCCGCCTGCTAGAAACAGGGAAGAGTATGAGACACAGGTGCAAACTCTTTGCATGGGAAGTCCTTCTCAAAGCTATTCTTCCAGCCACTCTCAGGGCCTGCCAACCATTAGTTTCTATACCCAGGGGCTGGCATCTGCAAGCATACCTTCGCAGAACTATGTGTCAAGTCAATCCCTAACCCCCATTCCTTCCTTCTCACCCAGTCGTACCAGAAGTTTATCATCCACTAACCCAGGACAGGACTATATCTTAATGCAGTCTCCTGGTAGCAAGACAGACAGTGCTCTTTTACAGCAGAAGTACTTGTCATCTGTCCAGTCATCAACCTCCTCTCCTGCCGCTCACACCCAAGCCTTACCAAACAACCAGTCCTCAGTTGAGTTAAAACCACATCAACAAGATGAACGAATGTTTCTTTCCTCAAAAGAGGGCTCTGAAGAGCTTCCTCTTGAGGATGTGCAGGCTTTACAGAAAGGCTCTATGGTGACCTCCTCTCAAACCCTTTCAGCCAATGAAGTCGGAGCACAGAACAGCACAAAAAATTATGTATATGTAGTTTCGAAAATGGAAGACAGGCACAACACCCAAAGTGTCATTCGTAGTAACTCCAGAACAGAGGAGCAGATCCTTACACATTTGGAAAACTCAAAGGAACTCACTACTATTGCCAATACTCCCTCCGACCCCAAGAGTAACCCTTTGTTGATGCACTCCACCCATGCACCCTTGAGTGCCGACCAGCTGAAACAGCATACTCTACTTCTGAAAGGCTCCAGTTCTCAGCAGCAGAACCTTCAGGGTCAAATTATCAGAGTTCAACCGACAGATCCCAGACACCTGTCTGAGGACCAAACACAGTTCATCCGGGTTCCCAGTGCCCAAGTTCTCCTTGATCCCACTCACATGATTGTTCTGCAACAGCCTGTACTCACCTCAGGCCAGAATCAGCCCAAGCAGACTATGTACATGCAGTCCGTACCGGTCCAGTATCTCCAAATGAACAGCGACACTGTTAATTTGACCGTTAATGGGCGTCACAACCAGCAAGTTATCTCTCACCAAGTGCTCAACTCAACAGAGTCCACTAAACAGGACCCAACACAAAAAGACAACTTCAACCAGTCAAATCCTCATGATGCAAAGCAGAACTTTACTCTCAGTTCTGTATGCTTTCCTGACTCCATGCTGTTAGCAGATGAGAGGAACATCCTGTCAAATGTTGATGACATCCTTGCTGCTACCGCAGCCGCCTGTGGCGTCACACCACAGGACTTTGTCAAATCCACGTCATCTGATTCCGACTTGTCATCGGTAGCCAATCCTGTAGACTCCAAGTGCAATTTTCAATCAGCTGAGAACAGACTTGATCGTTTCCCATCTCAGCATATGATAATCACTAACTCGCAAGCCATGACTATAATTGGTGCTCAAACGACATACTCCAAAGATGAAACGGAGGGACACCAAGTGTTTACGCTCTCAAACGCTAATAACCAACCTGAGATAAGAAACAACTCTGCACAAGAAATATCTGACAAAGTAGCAAACACTGAGAAAAATAATGTGTTACCCAAAGGACATTTTGTAAACTCTAGCCATGGCTCTGTTTTGAATGCTACTGGACTTGTTATTAGTAATACAACCTCCTCTGACTTTCAGTTGTCTGGCCAGGAGCAAAGTCAATCAGAACATCCGAATACTGAAAACGTATCAAATGATATAAGCCAGCCGAAGGGATTGAAAAGCCTTAAAACCGATGATAGTCCTAGTGGACATCCTACAGATGGCCTTCCAAAAAAACGACCCCGATCAAAGGGTTCTTCGAAGCAATCTGTTGAAGATGAAAATGGTCAACCCAAATCTCAGAAGAAAAGCACACAAGTTAAGCGTCAGAATTCACGTGCCAGTGAGGCAAGTTCAACTTCCACCTCAGAGGTTTCAAATGAAAGCTACCAGCAGCAGGAGAGAATGCGTCAGAAGTTACGAGAGGTTGAAGAAAAACAGCCAGAGGTTAAAACTGGATTCTTGGGCTCCTTCCTGGACTTTCTTAAATCTGGATCCAGACAAAACCTATCATCTCCACCGATACGGTCACCCAATCGCACTAGAAAGCCTTCGGCCTCCAAGAGGCCTCCTAATCCATTACTTATTCCTTTTAAACCTCCCCCTCCTTCAACCCCATTGCTGTCTTCAGACCCTCATAGTGTCATTTCTACAAAACGACTTGATGAAGAGCTCCAGAGGAACCTGGAAACACTGCCGTCATTTTCCTCTGATGAAGATGATTCAGTGGGGAAAAACCAAGATCTTCAAAAGAGCATCACCTCTGCACTGTCATCTTTAGACGAGCCCTCAGACAAAAAGCAGAAGTTAGGTATGGAAGCTCCCTTTATGTAGACATTTTCTGTCTAAATCATAATATTATAATATTATATGTAGGAAAGCTTCAAGAACTGTATGTAAAGGTAAAAGCATGTTGCTTAGTATTTGATTTTGTAAATCACTGAAATTATGATAACCCTAGTTCATCCTCTCGTGTTTTAACATAAACCTTCAGGTGACAATACAAAGCAACTTCAGACCTCCAGCACACAGCCTACTGATGCCAAGCCACAGGACCAACAGGCGGCTGTACAAAAGATGTCTGCGGAGGAGTTACTAAAGGATGTGCCTCCAGACAAGCTAGCTGTTCAACTGAATTCAGTTGCTATCGAGGGCCTGATGGACGAGGAGCTGTCAGATAGTGGAGGGGAGGGCATGTACCGGGAGCGTGACGAGTTCGTCGTTAGGAATGAGGATATTGAAAGGCTGGAGGTATGCTGGGACTTTTATGAACCTGTTGACGTCAACATAAAATCAACCCTTAATTGCATTTTCCAGGTCGTATTGTGCACAATTTATTGTTGATGTCATTTCTAAGAAAGAAAATGCCTCTCTTTGTAACCCTTTCACCTAGGATGCATGGGATATAGATTTTTTTTTTAACCAATTCTGATATGGAACAACCACTTGCATGATCCAGTCCAATGAAATATGCCATCTAGTTAAAAACAAAATCGGTAACAATAACACTTTAGTTTAGGGACCAATTCTCACTATTAACTAGTTGCTTTTTAGTGTGCATACATGACTAGCACATTGATTGTTTATTAGTACTTATAAAGCACATATTAATGCCTTGTTCTGCATAACCATATTTTAGATTCCTTAATCATACCCTATACCTACACTATTTTACTAACTATTAATAAGCAGCAAATTAGGCATTTATTGAGGCAAAAGTTGTAGTTAATAGTTAGTGAATAGTGGGAATTGGTCCCCAAACTAAAGCGTGACCAATCATTTATAATATGGAGCTAAAATGGACTGTGAATGGCGTTTCATGTTGAGTCTAAATTGTTGAAATTACATTATGTGACATATCATTTGTGGCTGAGCAGTTATTGATGTTTTCACCTCCTGTCAGATATAAGAGACATAGGGCAGACTGACTATCTGTCTGTGTTTAGTCAAACCCTTTGTCTCTTTAAACTAGTGCTGTCAAACGATTAATCGTCCAAAATAAAAGTTTCATCCAAAATAAAAGTTTTTCTTTATATTATATATGTGTGTGTACTGTGTACATTTATTATGTATATATAAATACACACACAGTATATATTTAAAAAATATTTACATGTATATATTTATATTCATATAATTTATATTATAAATATATTTAAAATATACACATAACATATTTTTCTTAAATATATACATAATAAATATACACAGTACACACACATATATTAGGTAAACAAAAGCGG
>NW_015536479.1:800666-814525 GCF_001515605.1 Sinocyclocheilus anshuiensis
ACTTTTGATGTGTTGTGTCTTTGGGTGTAGATCACATTGAAGGCAGGGGTCGAACCACCAGCCATCTGGAAGGTTCAGAAAGCCCTGCTACAGAAGTTCGTACCGGAGCTCAGGGATGGGAAACGAGTGTTCTTTGCCACCAACAGTGTAAGTGCCAATACAAAACATTAGTTAATGTGGCATCATAGTGTGTTTCCAATGGATATCTCAAAATGCCATGAACAACAGGCAGTGTCTTATTCTTTTTTACAGTATTTGGGGTACTTTGGTGATGCTAAGTCCATGTACAAGAGAGTACATGTCAAATTTCTTGACACGTTCAACAAGCGGGAGTATGTTCGAGTCTGCAGCAGGAAACCACGATGCAAGCCTATGCATTCAATGAGGTACAGGCCATATGTGTCTTACTCTATTAGTGTCAGTTCAGCTAATGAAGAAAATACTTGGGGTTTTTTTTGGGTTGGATTTTAATTATGCGACCAGAAAGTAATGTTGACAAACAGATTTCAGTCTTTCCTCATTTGTGGGCTATACGTGTAAGTGCTGCATGTACTTGCAGTAAAATGTCATTACCAAGATGGCTTAAAGTCAAACTGAAATGAAAATCCACCTCATCTGTTTTCTAAATGTGCATTACAGATCTTACTTTAAATAGTTCATTCATGCACTTTCATTTTTAACATTTTTTGTCCTTGTAATGTGTAATAAAAATTTAATTACCGGATCTGTGAAAACGTCAGACTTCTCTCTGGTGATATATACAGGTTTTTTTCCAATCAATTAGTCACTTAAACTCCTCCCCTGTAAGAACACATTCAGTGCGTTTACATGCACCCTCTTAATGTGATGATAATGAGATTTTGACAATATTGCGATTAAACCTAATAATCAACAACCGATAAATAGAACCAAGTCCCCACCCTACTGTTTCAATATTTCGATAATCTGTTACACTCTGATGTATGTCACAATATGAGAGAAAAGATCGGTCGATACTTCCGTTTCTTTGGGAATTTAGAGATTTGGTGTCACCTGTCCTGTATGTATGCCTCCTATCAGTTATAAATGTATAACTGAACCACATACAGATGAGTTTTTGCCATTCTTTACTAAAATGTCAAGCCGAGCCACAGGCCTCTATTGTGCAATCCCACCCAGCCAAATATTTTTCCATGGAACATCAATCTCCTGCCAGTGTGTTTGAAATCTTCAACATCAAACTGATCCCACACATTACTCTGTTCCAGCCAGCTAGCACGAAATTCACAGTATTTCACTTTCCATCAGAACCGCTCCCTTGTTGACTACGCTATTGATCATCTACATATTATACTCCATAAATAACATTCATTTATTTATTTGTTGTTCCCAGAGGCTCTCAGGCCAAAGCTCTTCTGGCCCAACGATTCACTGCGGCGTCTGTGTCGGACTCTCCCACGCAGAAAACAACACAACAGAGAGCTCTATCGAAACCCAGACCCAAGCAGCCGAAAGCCAAGGCTGAACCACCGCCTAAAAAGAGAAAGAAATGGAAAGAAGAGTTCACGACATCTCCCTCCGACTCCTCACCGGAGGCTGTGAGCGAGGATGACGGTGAGACATGTGACAGCAGGGGAAGTATGACCTTGTTGTGTTCAAATGTGCATCTGTGAACATCAGCGATGGGGAAAAGTGATCTAGTTAGTTCATTGAAGGATTGACTGATCTGAAGCACTCAAAACTTCACAGACTAAGGACATCTGCTGGATAAAGCTGCGTAAATGCAACAAGAACACAGCAAAAATATGTTTAATGACATGTTCTGCAACGTGTAATCTAAAATGTCAATAAATATCATTAAATATAAATTATGTCTAGTTAATGTTATAGCACTAGTTTTGTGTACCAACAAGTTTTACAGACAGAATTTTATGAAATGCATAGAAAATTCTACTATTCTAAAATAACCATACATTAAATTCTAGCATCAAACGAAAACCACTAATATCGGTAGATTTTTTTTTTTTTAATTGGAAAATGCTACTTTGTGCAACTTCAAATTAGAATTATTTTGAATATTTCAGGTTGTAGTGGCTAATATTTTCTTATTCCATATTTTGGAATGTCTGGCTGGTTCAGAGTTATCGTTAGCTAAAACTATTAAAACATTTTTATTCATTAAAATAAAAGTTTAGAAGTTTTATACACACACACATATATACATATATATATATATATATGATGAAAAATGTAATGAAATATTACTAATTGGAAATAAAATAAATGAAATATAAATAAATTAAACCTAAATAATAATTTACAAAAACTAATAAAGACAAAAGCACATAACAAAATTACTAAATAATTAACTAAAAATTAAAATTAAAACTGAAAGTAGAAAAACCTCATTAATAAAATCGACAATAGTATATAAATGATACTAAATAACACTTGTCTGGTTGCTGTTGCACCATCATTTCTCATGAGAGTTCAGTAAGAATCAGTCTGTGTGTTGCTATTGTTCTACACTCATCCTTTGTCCAATCCCATATATCCTTATCTAAGAGTTTACACCTCCGGTTCCATTCGCCTCGCGTTTCCTGAACACCAGAACGATGAAGGAGACCTTTAAGAGCTTCGTTGAGATGCTGATCAGCATAGCCCTGGACGCGGACGTCATGAACGCACTAGAGCGAGAGAATGGTGAGAAGTCGTCTGATTTGTAACAGGAGTGTTAATAAGTGGCACATGGTGAAGCTGACTTTTGTGGCTGATCTGCTCCTGCATTCAGACGAGCTGCTGCTGCCTCACATGAAGAGGGTGGATGGAATGATCACAGACAACAGGCGGAGGCTGCTGCCCAAACTGCGCATGGGTCAGATCTTCAAAGTGAGTCATGAGTCACCATTTTCCATTTCGCCATCAGTATATCACAGTCCTGCTTCTGTTGACAATAATAATCACATTTAACACTCTGACTAATAGCTCAGTCAGAATAAAAAACATTATTTTTTTTTTTTTGGTTTCTCAGTTGATTGTTGGGGTTGAATTAAAGGAAAAATTTTACTTAACCTCAGTCCATTCAAGATGTACATGAGTTTGTTTCTTCATCGGAACAGATTTTCAGAAATGTATCATTGCATCACTTGTTCACCAATGGATGCTCTGCAGTGAATGGGTGCCGTCAGAATGAGAGTCCAAACAGCTGATTAAAACATCACAATAATCCATAAGTAATCCACACCACTCCAGTCCACCAGTTAACATCTTGTGAAGCAAAAAACTGTGTTTGTAAGTAACAAATCCATCAAGACATTTTAACTTAAAACCGTTGCTTTCGCCTAAAATATGAGTCCTCAATCCATAATACTATGTTCTCCAGTTTGTACATTTTCTCCAGAAGCAACAGTTCAAAGTTAAAATGCCTTAATGATGGATTTGTCTCTTACAAACATGCAGCTTTTCACTTCACAAGACGTTAATTGATGGACTGGAGACGTGTGGATTATTGTGATGTTTTGATCAGCTGTTTGTACTCTCATTCTGACGGCACCCATTCACTGCAGAGCATCCATTGAGTAAATTATGTAATGCTAAATGTCTCCAAATCTGATGAAGAAACAAACTCACCTGCATCTTGGATGGCCTGAGAGAGAGTACATTTTCAGCAGATTGTCATCTTTAGGTAAACTATTCCTTTAAAACCAACTAGCTGACTAGTAATTAAGACCACCAAGCTGTTGGTTTTGAAAATATGTACTTTTAAACATCCTTACAAGAAAGGCTAAAACGTCAAATACACACTCAATTCTGTTAGTTAGTTCGTTGACTTGATCATTTTCTCTGACACAACCAGTGAACGAAAGCCCTGCTCTTCACATGCACACACATTTTGTTAAAAATACATTTGATGCACAAATATATATAGATATTTTTGTAGGCTTACTGAGTTTTTGAAACAGAGAGAAATTTGTACTGTACATTCAAACTTGATTAAGACTAATGAAAACAGGACTGATGAAGATCTGTGCATGTAAACATAGTCACTGTTGATTTCAGGATGTTTTTAATGCATGCTGTTTTGTCCGTCAGAATGCATTAGACAGCTTTCCTGAGCTGACCGTGGAGACCGAGCTGAAAACAGACTGCGAGACTCCCGTTTTTAAAGTGAGGTTAAGTGGGAGGGCTTACAACAGGAAAACCATGAAGCCCTCGAAATCGTCTAGCAAACTTCCCCTGGTGAGTACTGCAGGTCTTGCAGTACAAGTGTTGCTAATACCAGATATCCTGACATCAGCTAGTTAAATCTTTTGACCACTAGGAGGTATACCATACTGGCTTTTAGGTCACTGTAGATATACAGTTAAAGTCTTTATTTTTCTTTTTTTTTCCCACTCTATCAGGAATACAAAGTGGATCAGCAGAAAACAAAGTGGTTTTCCCTGTATCACTCTCTACAACACTATAAGTACCACACATACCTGATGTGTATGGAGGAGGTGAGGCATTAATGTGTTTGTTTGTGTGAGTTTTTGGATGGATAACCAATCTACTAGTCCTTGCTGACAAGCTCTAGGAATCTTTGAAAGCATCTTGTTTCAGTATCAGCTCTGACGTGTCTTGTTTTATCCTCAGTGGTAAAATACTCCACCTCACGCTGTTTGCCTAGCGCAGAGTTTACCAAACGTTTTGTCAGCTGGAACCCCTTAGACATGAAATATTTACTTGAAGCACCCCCTGAGATCTCAAGTTAATATTTCAATAAATTCACATTTGCATATTCACGGTTCTCTAATGTTTAATGGTCCAATGATAAACAGGTAAACAGATTAAAAATTTATTTTATTTATTATTTCTTAATTATTTCATATTATATTGCGATTAGCTTGTCATGTATACATTTCATCTCATATGGCTTCTGCTGAAAACAAGAAAAGACCTCTTTCAGGGTCTTCATTAGTTTTATTATTAGTTTTAACTGTAATTATAAAAAATAAAGACAAATGTAGTACTGTTTTTAATTACACATTTAAAAAAGAATACAATTATAACGTTGAACCCTTGAGCTTTTATCATTTTTAAATTCTCAAACTTTTAGTTTTGCAGAATGTTGGTGAAATTCTTCTGTCCACAGAAATGTTGGAAATGATTTAAATGTGTAAATAAAGTGAACCAAGCCCAACACTGTGTTCCCAAATTACATGTTAAACTACAGACTATATATATATATATATATATATATACATAGTCTATATACAGACTATTCTTGTTTTATTAGCTTTTGATTTGATAATCGCACTAAACTATCATTTTGATTAATTGTGCTGCCCAATTTATTTATTTGTAATTTTACATTTGATTTAATAAATGATTAGCCTTTCATCAACTCGTTGAGCTATGGTGCTCATATGGGAGATTCGGGTTTGAATCTGGTTGCTACTACCGAATAACAAACGTAGAACACCCTAGACAGTGGCATGTCTCTCTTTAGAAAATGTAGTTTGTGTTTACAATACTGTTGTACTCGGTTTGGTCAGTGTGTTTCTCTCTCATCAGATTCGGTTGTTGAAGTCGCGAGGTGAAGATCTGGGGCAGGAGGAGACGGTTCAGACTTGCATGGGCAACAGGACATGGGTAGAGGGCCTGTTCGATCGCTTCGGGGAGCTTCTGACACAGGTGCAGCAGGCCTGCCTTTGAACAGAAGCCTAGATTCTGCTGATAGACAAGCATATATGGGAATGAGCATTCATAAACCTGATGAACCTGTACTGTTGAGGACAGACATCAGTACGAAGAGACTGAGGTTTTTAACAAATGGAAATAAATAGACCAAACGGCTGCCTTTTTCTGTCATCCACAGAGACAATGGACTGTGGTTTTACATGTAAACCCGCTTTAGCTGTAGTTAAGTGTTGTCTGCACCGAATCAAGGTCCGTGTCCTTTCCTCTTATCAATAAGCACCAGAATTGATCTGTTATGCGATACACGTGTCTTGCTGAGAACCGAAACCTTTGGTTTAAAAGAATAATATCAGTCTGTGATTATGGTTTGGAGGGCTTGGTGATTCTAAAAATAAAATTATACATAGATATATATGTAAAACATCCATTTCTACATCTGAACGCCAAATTTATATATGATAAATGTACATTTTGTATAGAGAGCTTGGAATCTCATGTCGTAATATAGAACACTTAGCCCATGTGCTTTTGAAACTATGTTTGTTAAAACAGAGTTGGTGCAATTCTAATACCGCTTTTGTGATATTTTGTTGTAATAAAAAGCATTTACTTCAAATATTTTTTCTGAGGTAAAAATCTCTTTATACTCTCGTCTTTTTTTCCTCAAAACATTTGTTGTTTTATCTCACAGATAGATGTATTTTTCACAGAAGGAAATATTGTGGTCATGTGTCATACATTTATATGTCATTGTATACAGTATATAGGAAGTTACTTATTTGGTGACTTTGCAAGTTTGGAACGAATACTGTGCCGACAGCATTGGATTAGTTTTTCGCTTTTTAAGGTGTAGCTGTGTTACAAGCTACAATGTTTTTGCCGACATGTGAAAATAAATTTCCTATTCAATGAGAACTTTGAGTGAGTACTTAATTTATGAAAGATCATCATTTGATGGCTGAAAACTGGTTTAATTTTATAGCTCTTTTGATTTGTTTTGTCACATAATGGCTTATAAAATGAATACGATCCCTTTTCTCATTAGTGCGCGTTACATCATTATGCCATTAGGTGGCGACGAGTGACTGACTGAGTGAGTGAGTCATTAAATGTTCACTAATTTGTTCACACATGAAGCAAGGGGCTTAATGAAACATTTAGTTATTTACTATTTACTAAACCGATTTTGTTCATAAATGTGTATCATTCTTGAAAGAACCACCGCTAGTGTGTCTTGCTGCTCGGAAACACACTTGTCGATTCTGCTTTCGTTGCGGGACCGAAAAAGGTTACTCACAACATTGTGTCAAAAATGTTAGTAATAACTTATTTTTTATTGAACTGTTGTATATGAGCAGTTATTCGACAAATTGTTTGCGACACAGCAATGCATTCGGAAAAACAACAGCGTTCTTGTTCAGGTGATATCAACTGCATTCACCATTTTAACGTTGGAGTGGACGCAGCCATTTTTAGCTTGAATGTGCTTCCAACTGTATAAAACCCGTCCATTATGCTGCTTGATATTGCAAAGTAGTATTTATTATCATTTTAATTTAATTTATTATCGCAATCGTAGACGCACAGGTTTGTAGTGCAAATTTAGGCTTACGGCCTGTTCACACCAAGGACGATAACTATAAAGATAGCTATAAAGATATAGTTTTAAAAATCGTTCTCAATATTAAAGAATAGCAGAGTCCACACCACAGCAATAACGATAAAGGCACAGAAAAACGATATTGTTGGAATCACTTTCAGAACGATTTTTTCCAGTTGATGAATGATAAAAACATTGACAGCCAATCAGAATCAATCCTGCTATGACAAGCTCGAGAATTTAAAGCGGCAGACAAGCGTGCACTTGGAATAAACAGACGATATCGTCTTCTGGTGTGGACGCTAATATAGTTATCTTTATAGTTATCGTTCTTGGTGTGGACAGGCCTTTATAAATATTACATAACTAAAATCTCTACATCTATCATTTTAACTTGAGGTCATATGCGATAGTCCAAAATCACTTGTAGTGTACTTAAAATCGTGAAAGCATTTTTTTTTTAAGTGTACTTACACAAAATAAAATAAAGTGATAGTCCAAAATCATTTACACACCTTCATGTTGTTCCAAATCTGAATGACTTTCTTTATCCTGTAGAACATAAAAGAATATATTTTGTGTAACGTCCATACAATGGTAATCAAAACTGTTTGGTAACCAACATTCTTCAAAATATCTTTTTTGTGTTCCGCAGCAGATGAAAGAAAGTCATACAGGTTTGAAAATGACATGAGGGTGAGTAAATGTTGACAGCATGTTTATTTTTATGAACTATCCCTTTAAATTAGAGCGTATGCATTTTATGGTCACTAAGCATTGTGTTTTGTCTGTACATTTGAGTCCACTTCAGATTTCCCTGCTATCAGTGCACTGCTATCAGTTCCCTGCTATTAGTGAAACCCCATCACAGGGGTTTTTGACGTAGCAAAACAAAGTCTGACGGTGTATGTTAGATAGCGGAACCATAACAAGAAAAACATTTGAAAATAATGGTACTCGGCTACATTATCACAACTCAAAATACAAGGACTAACTTCCACCTTGACCTTACCAAAATGCATCAAGCAGCTGTGTTGATTCAAATAGGAGGAGGACTCTCTGGCAGTGGCAGCGAAAGTGTTTCTGCCACATGAGCCTCAAACCGAAAGTCTGTGACATCTCTTTTTTTGTCTTGTTTGTTGTCCTTGTTCCTCTTCCTGCAGTGATGCTGCAGATTTCTAAGTGGACAGTAAGTTGTGACCGGTGATTTATCACTTAGCATACTGACATAGCTCCACTGGGAGAGGCAGGTTAATCTTTAGCCTGGTTTTACACAACTTTACAAGATGAAGTGCATTGTCTGTGTGGTCTGGGAATTTAGAGCAACCAAATCGAGAACATCGCTTCTGCAGTACTGATATCTGGTGCATAATTAGAATGCCACACCAGGTCAGTTGTAATATGTTAAAGGGGTCATATGATGCGATTTCAATTTTTCCTTTCTCTTTGGAGTGTTACAAGCTCTTGGTGCATAAAGAAGATCTGTAAAGTTGCAAAGACTAAAGTCTCTGTTCTTTTTAGCAACATCATATGACCCCTTTAAAAAACTGTTGACTTTTTTCTTCTAGATATTTTGCTTCACTACAAAAGGGAATGGTTATATCTAGTCAGCAAAATGCCATTTAATTCAAACTAAATTCAAATAAAATGAAGCTTTGGGTCCAAAATCAGATGAATTATAAAAATAATTATATAAAATATATGTGTTCCATACGTGTGCTCTACAAGAGTATAATCAGAATCTCTTAACACTTCTCTATACCCTTGTGAAAAAGAAGGAAACTTTAGCAAATAATATAATTTAAAATAATATACTTAAGTGTGAACTGAATGTAATGTTTTCAAACGCTTAATTGCATGTTATTCACAAGTAAAAATGTGTTATTGTTCAAATTTATATTAAATGCAATTGTCTGAACTTAAGAGTGCTTTTTAACCTACTTAAGTAGGACATCACATCTTTATATGAAATTTCATAATTGCTTCTGTTGTCTTTTGAAATATGGATAAAGTGTACTACCGAATGTACTGACAAGCATTTATGGTAAACTAAAATATGCCATAACATAATTTCTATCGAAACTTGTATGTAATGTACTTAAAAATAATTGTAATTTTACATTTGTAATGCAATTTAATACATTTAAAATACATGTGCTTTAGTATGGTAGTCAACATCAAACTAAGTGTACTTTTTCAAAGCACCATGAAATTATTCATATGATTTAAAATGTACTTTGAAGTAAAACTTCTATTTTGACATTATTAAAGTGCACTTTTTAAAAGTGTACTTAAGTGTGTTAAGAAACTCATGAAAGTGTCTTTTAAGTGTACTTTAGTGGCCTTTTACTTCAGTAATATTATATTATCTGTATGAATACTTTTTTTAAATATGCTTTTAAGATTTTAAGTACACTACAAGTGCACATTCAGTACAATTAAGCACACTTCTTTTTCACAAGGGTGTCCTTGCTGCTCTGTAGTTGCATCATGGAAAAACTATTCAGTCGTGTGGCTAAAACTGTGTGACTTTAGTACTGCTGGTCAGTGGACTGTTGAATAAAATATGATTGTTGCGAGCCACAATGCCGCAAAATCGAACATCTCTGTGGCTGAAAACAAAGACCTCAATGTCCACAAATGGCCCGTCATGAAGGAAGCCACTGTAGAGTTCAATCTAGTGAGGGGCGTTAGTAGATTCCAGGCTGCATATTGCTAGAACTGGATGTTTGTCCAGTCCCAAACGTCTCAGACACATGAATATGGATAGGAACGTGCTGCTGGGGCAGTGTGGGAGCAGAGCTGAGAGGACTCTTTGACACCGGTCAACTCATTGTTCTGGTTTCACTGAGACTGGAATTCGCTTATGGGGACAATCGATGGGCAACTGATACAATCCACCCGCTAACCATCCATCCTGGAGATACTCGGTACAACAGACAGGAACTTCAAGAGCCTAACTGGCTTCATTTTAACAAGATTAGATTTGACCAAGTCAGAATTTAAAAGTCCATTGAAAGGTCTAATAAAACTTACCAGGGTGAATCTCACAAAAACCATCAAGAGCAAATATCTATCTATCTATCTATCTATCTATCTATCTGTCTGTCTGTCTGTCTGTCTGTCTGCCTGCCCTTCCGTCCATCTGTCTGTCTGTCTGTCTGTCTGTATGTTAGTTTTTCTGTATGTCTCTCTATCTTTCTATCTATCTGCCTGTCTGTCTTCTGAATGTCTGTCTTTCTATTGATCTGTCTCTGTCTTTTTAACGTGTCTGTCTGTCTGTCTGTCTGTCTCTCTGGGTCTATCTGTCTATCTGTGTAATGTATCTGTCTGTCTATCCTTCTGTGACTGTCAGTCTATCTATCTATCTATATCTGTCTGTCTGTCTGTCTATCTTTCTGTCTCTGTATCTGTCTACGTTTCTATCACATATCTCATATTTCTATCACATCTCATATATATATATATATATATATATATGTGTGTGTGTGTGTGTGTGTGTGTGTATATATATATATATATATATATATACACGCTATATATACACACTATATATAGATATATATATATACACACACACACATATACAGTAATCAACATTTGAAGTGGATCAAAAAAATTCATCAAAGTTGTCCTAACACAAGAACACTTTTAGGTTTTAGGACAACTTTGATGAAAGGTTTTGATCCACTTCAAATGTTGACTACTGTTTATATATTTAATTGTAAAGTATGAACTGTTTAATTTATTATTAGATAAGATAAGATTTTTAGCTTTATTACAGTAAGGACAACAGGATTTTTTTGCATGGCAGTAATGAGAATTGGGGGAGGTGCTTATTGTCAAAAAAAATTTGTGAAAAAAAATGTCATAAAGCATGTCATCGTGCAAAAACGTCTTCACAAAAAGACTTAATTGTCGAGTGCCATTTACTTAGATTATTTTGATTTTAGGGGAAATGTGAGCTGGCTGGTTCTTCAAGAGATTCAAACATTCCTCGAGACATTTCATACCTGTCCTGTGATGTGTCAAACATGACCAGACCAATAAACGTGACAACGAGTGTAACACCCTGGTCATCATTAATTATCCCTTTAATATGCCATCGCTTATCACACCCCATTTGTTCCCATAAAGCCCAGGTGATAAAGCACCCATAAAGGGCTCAGATGGGCAGTTTAGGGGAAGGGAAGGCGGCTCTGGGTTCTTGATAAGAAAACCGGAACAACAGCCAGGTACTATGACCTTGCTGACAGGTTCTCCAGCATGATTTAACCCTGAGCTGTAGGAATGTGTCGACTTAAGATTATATAGAAAATGCTTTAACCTGTGACACAGGTTTACACAACAACATCACCGCTCATGAAGAGGACGCAGAAGCAGCAGAACCAGTTCTGATGACGCACGTGTGTTTTTAGTGGTTGGAAGCATAACTTTTAAGAAGAGCTTATTTTGTTTTTAATAGACGTTTAATTCAATGCATGAGGTCAACTCTGGAAACTTTTCATCGTTTGTTGTTCTGACTGGGTAAGTAAACACATTTTTTTCAACTTTCTTACAGCTTTCCTGTAATAAAATTTTAGATTTTATGTCTAAAATTTTAGAAAAAGTTGTGTCTGCTCAATTGTGCTCCTTCCTGCAAACCTGAAAGTATGTCCTTTATGGACTAGTTTTCATGACAATATTAGAGTTCAATTCATGGAGGTATGTGGAAGATTGTGGATGTCTGACTGGCACATACTGTTTGAATCAGAGTGTTTGTGTGTATTGGAATCCTGCAAAAGCGCTCCGTGGCCAAGGCCGGGGGACAGTAAAAGGGCTAATGACTTGGGAAAAAGGAGTGAATGAGACCCCCTGAAGAGTGTGAAAGCTATAGCATTGAGAGGCAAATTCTGTCTTACAATCCATTGGCCTGGAATCTCTGACAAAGCATCATGAGGAAGAGCCGTAGAAAGGGACTTTCTAGATAAATCCCATCCCTCCCCCGTCTAACTGGTTTCTTTACCGCGTTTAGCTACTATCTCAAGACTGACACTTACGCACTAATAATACAGTCCAAACAGACTCTTCCTTTGATGCTCAGGACTAGGCTTTGGTTAAGAATACATTACTGATGAGCTCAGGACTTTTGAAATCTCTTATTTGGAATGTTGCACCAAAATGACACATTCTCACTTTTATGCACTTTGTCAAATACATGCTTAACAGCCTTATACTGTTCTCAAATTGTTGTTACCAAATTCTCCTTCCTGGATTCAGCTCTATTCACATTATTCCACTAAACATTTCATAAGATGTCCATTAAAGATCATAAAATCCATCTGAAGGTTTTTATGGGAATGTCATTGGCAATGATTTACATGGCGGATGAAGTAGGAAGTGATGCATTAAATATGCATATCAAATTACAGTTTTCTCAACCCCTATTATCCACAGTCTGTTAATATTTCTAAGTACCTAAATCCTGGTCAGGCTAAATTCCTTGAACTTCAAACCCTTTGTGCATTTCAGTGTTTCAAGTCAAGTTTTCTAAGAACCGAATTGTCATTTAAAACCACACACCATGCTGTGAGAGCTGTGTTTATTTCACGGTTAAAATGAAATGAAATATCGATTTAACACAAAATTTGAATGTATAATCAGATATTTTACATGTGGTTTTGTTAGTCAGCACATCAAATTAAATGTAGTATTAAAATGTAATGATTGAAAATGTACAGTAAAACTTTTAGTTTGACATTATTGCAAAGTGTTCTTTTTAAAAGTGTGTTAAGAAAGTCATAAAAGTATCTTTTTATTTCATTAATATTATAGTGTATGCAAGTACAGTTTTTAAAAATATTTTTATAAGATTTGAAGCACCCTACAAGTGCACAGTTAATACAATTAAACACTTCTTTTTCACAAGGGATACCACAGTTTTACTGTAGAAATGCCAACTGTTGTGGTATTTTGGCGGGAACCATGGTTACTACATTTCTTGTATATGTATGTAAATAATATATGCATGATTTACATTTAGTGGTACTTGTTTATCATTTGCAAGTTTCGGTGACTGTTTGAGTGTAAATGAACTCATTATTATGCTAACGAGCGCTCGACTGCCCGCGTGACGTCACGGCGAGGGTGTGAGAGGAGAGCGCGCGGGCTGCGGCTGCTGTAGATGAGTTCAGACATATAGTACACCCCATAGGAGTGTGAACATCAGCTACTTGCAGCGCGAGACCAAAGGAGATGCTTTACTTCAATACAGCAGCGCCGCGACACAACCGGCTCTAACCACAACTACATGCACAGACCTCCAGGTAGATTTCTGCGTGTACGACTGGCTGTTTTGATTTTATTTCGTGTTTGCACATTTGCAATTTGAATGCATAGGCTACTTCGTTTTTAACTAAAATGTAAATGCTAAGATAGCTTAAATAAGATTAAAATATGCATATTATTGCATTTTTATGTCTGAAATTATATATTTTTTTCTTTACATTTAAGATTTGTCTTGTGATTGTTATTGGTAATTGGTCAAATATTCAATTTATGAGGTGTATTCAATTTATATATATATATATATATATATATATATATAGTATACATTTTC
>NW_015536479.1:814872-828101 GCF_001515605.1 Sinocyclocheilus anshuiensis
TAATTATGTCCCCACTGGATGCAACAAATGCCTCGTTTATAATGGGTTTTAATGTTTTTGTCTCGTCGCTCCAGCCGGATCACGGCATCACAATATGTTAAGGGGCGTAACATTTCCGTCACACGCTTGAGGTATTCGGCCAATCATAACGCACTGGCTAGCTGGCCAATCAGAGCACACCTCGCTTTTCAGACCGATGAGCTTTGTAAAAATCGACACGTTTCAGAAAGGCGGGGCATAGAGGAGAAACAATAATGTACAGTATGTGGAAAATAATGTGTTTTTTGGACCTTAAACCGCATAAACACATTTCATTACACCAAATACACAAAATAATGTTCTTTTTAGCAACATCATATGACCCCTTTAAAGTATATTTTAGTTTGTCATAAATACTTGTCGGTATATTCGACATATATTTCAATATAAGTAATTATGAAATTACATATAAAGATGTGCATAAGTCCTATTTAAGTGGCTCAAAAAAGCTTATGTTCAACTAATTCAGTACAACTTTAAACTATAATACATTTCATTTAATTGCAAATTACTTCTATTCTAGTCTATTTCTGTAATAAGTACTCATTTTAAAAATATGCTAAAAAGTACTTGTTTTTTAGAGGGGCAAACAATGACTATATTGTACATTCACACAGCTAGCATTAATCTACTGTTCGCTGCATCTCAGATTTCCCAGCAAAACTCTTGAACCACAGTCTAGAGAGAATCTTTTATATTGCAGCCAGCTGTTGTCCACTTGACGCAGAGCCTTCATTGAAGACTGGGGTGCGTCTCTATGTAATCACAACATTCATAGCCACCCCTAGTAAATATCCTGATCCCTGATGGGTCATTTAGACCTTCATCATTACTTCAGAACTGCACATAAAATTCAGCAGGAAACACTTCTTGCGAGAAATGATCAGCCTCCCCCGGTGTCATTTATAAAGCTTATGAGGTACAGTATTGATCTTGGCAGCGGATGCTCTTTGTGTTGGAAGTAGGATCTGTAAAAGCTTTCTTTAGTCCAGCGTTACAGCCGTGAGAGCAAAACATGGGAAACTTCATGTTCTGCAACTGTCAAGATGATTATAATAAAGAGCTCAAATTAAATATGGGTAAGCTGAAACCTCTTGGTCCAGTTTCAGAAGTCTGAAGAAACTTCATTTTGTAGACTTGTTCCAGTATTAATAACAGACAGCGCCAAATTCTATGTGTAATTTTATTCTTATAATTGATTTAAAAATGCAAAACTGACCAATATTGGCATGGAATGCCTAGTTTGTGTCCACAGTTTTTAAAGCCATCTCCTTTCAGTCAAAAGCTAGATTTATTTAATGTGTGGGAAATCAGAAACACAAGAATGCAGGCTGAGATCATTATTCTGGCGTTTCTCATCCAGTCCATCTCTCGACAGAGACAGGGATGGCTGGGAAGCCATTCCGAGCCACATACATCTGGACGAACATCATCAACAACCTTCAGATGCAGGTGGAGGTGAAGAGGAGACGCCACAATCTGAAAATCTACCATGACTGCTTTCTGGGCTCCGAGGCTGCCGACGTGGTTCTGGCTCACATCATTCAGAGCAAGTTCTGCGGAGACGCCGAGGTGCCTCGTTCCAAAGCGGTCCGCCTCTGCCAGGCCCTCATGGAGGCCAGAGTCTTTGAGGCGGTGGACACTAAGGTGTTTGGGAAAGAAAAGAGGCAAGCCAAGTTTGAGGACAGCAGCTGTAGTCTTTACAGGTTTCTAAACAGGCCGACCCCAAGCGCATCAAGCATACAGAGGAACACGAACTGTCCGCCCTACGAAAGGTAGGTCAAATCGCCTTTGTTCAGTGAATAATCAGAAAATATAAAGAACTTGTAGAGGTTGTAGACCTTCTTCCTAATGCTTTCTCTAAAAGACTGTGGCCTGAAAGGAATCAATGTTATTTCAGACCTGTAGGACCTTATTTCATCTGTGAAACATAAAAGGAGAAATTTTGAAGACTGTGCTGGCTGCTCTTTTCCATGCAATTACAATGAATGGGGAATGAGGCTTTCAAGCTTCTAAAAGGATCATAAAAGTGGTCCATATTAGTGCTGGGCGGTATACAGGTTCATACCGAATACCGGTGTTTATTTTTGTTATGATATGAATTTTTAAAATACTGCAATATGTCGCTTATACAACGTTCGGAACGCGACACTGTTTGAAAGGGGTGTTGCACTGTGGCGAGGGAACAGCTGTATGTGTTACTAAGCGTGAAAGTTCCAAAACTGAAGCTGTAGAACTAATAGAACATCATGACACAGAAGAACTCACATATAATATCCACATTGACCGCCACAATTATCCACCGCCCCC
This sequence comes from Sinocyclocheilus anshuiensis, assembly GCF_001515605.1. Classification (NCBI taxonomy): domain Eukaryota; kingdom Metazoa; phylum Chordata; class Actinopteri; order Cypriniformes; family Cyprinidae; genus Sinocyclocheilus; species Sinocyclocheilus anshuiensis. The sequence continues at coordinate 817,222 of NW_015536479.1, forward strand.
TGCCATCATCTCCCGCGTCTCACACACACACGAGCGCAACTTTAGCACTAAATTTAGCAACTTTCAGACCCTTTTAGCGGCTTTTTTCCATAGAATATTCATACTGACAAACCTAGCGACTTTTTTGGATAAACCTTAGCTATGGTTCAGTTGGAAGATTTCACCAGTGCTGTCCCGCAAGCGCGAGGTCTGACTTTCCCGGAGAAATGTCAGCTCTCTCGGCGTCTGTTCTGTGCAGTGAGCGGCAGAGAAGCAGCACATTAGTTAACACCCAGTCATGCATGAAAAAAAAGGAATACCGTCATGTACCGTGAAACCGGTATAATTTGGTAAAATACCGTGATATAAATTTTTGGTCATACCACCCAGCACTAGTTCATATACAATTCCAAGTTATTTTTAAAATGTAAATCATTTGTGTGAGTCGTTATTCATTAATAATCTTCCTAACCAAATCAGATCAGTCTGGTTTGTGAAGGAATCATTCATGAACGTGATAATTTGAATTCATGATGACTGAAAATATTTGACTTAAAATGATTGCGCATCACTACTTCTCTCATGAACTCTTATGTATAAAGTCAAAAGTTTCAGTGAATAACTTGAAGTTACAAGAAAGTAACTTGACTGATTGATTTACGTGATTATTGACATCTGAACACTTGGATTATATCGCACAAATCATATAGACTAATTTTATGATGCTTTTATGGTGATTTTGCATCCTTTTTGAAGCTTGAAAACATCAGTTCCTATTCACTGTCATTTAAGTGGATTTAAAAATATTTTGGATTAAAAAAAATGTTCCTGTCACACCGAATTATAACAGAATGTTCATTTTTGGGAGAACACATTTGTGGCAGATAACAAAATGTGTGGAAAACATGCAGAAAAGTGCATTGTGTTTCCATTTACAGTAGGTCACCTACTAAGATACAAGCGCTGGTAAAACCTCGCAAAACTAGTTAATCGTTTACTTGTTTTTAGTTGCATAGAGATCTTACAGAATGCTTGAAATTTTCTCGGAATTGTTTTTCCTTTGAGATTTTATACTATGAAATACCTCAGGTTGCTATTAAAAGCCAATTCTCTTTAAATGCACATGAAATGTCAACATCACAGTGAAATCATGGACTAAAAATCCTTATTTGGTGATTCCTACAAGAATGCATGAAACTTGTTCAGCTTGATCCTTCATAGATTGGAAACTGTTTCAGACATATGACATCCTCATTACTATTGTCTGAATATTTTCTTCAGGAAAGAAGATTCTGTGTATTCAAACAACTCACCTGTCAAAACGGATAAGTCTCTGGAGGATGTTTTGGGAAATCTGAACATGAACACAACCATCACACCACAGATGATGAATCTGGGGTTATCACAGGAATGTATGTTTTCTTTGGAAATATATGCCTGCTTTGTATAATGTCATGAAATGCTATTTGAAATATGATGTTTTTTGACTGTTTGACAAATTTGCCATAAAATCTGTCATAAAAGTATTAAAGCTGACGTGTGTCGTGACTGTGTCTGTGTCAGTGATGGATGAAATATGGCGGCAGCAGACTGTACTAAGACTCTTACAGCTGATTGAGCTGCCGCTTCTGGAGAGCCTGTTGGAGGGCCAAGAGAGCCCTCGCCCGCCCCTCCACAGCATGGACAGCGACCCAGACCTCCTCTACACCAGCAGCTACCTGGACCGTGAGATCCTCAAGGCCTTCAGCGAGGCTCAGTATGCTGATTATTTCCATATCATGCTCTATCTCTGTTTGTTTAACTCTCCTTTTTATTCTGGGGTGTTTTAGAGTTGCAGTGACAAAGCTAGAGTTTTACATTTAAGTTGTGCTCGCCACACCCCAATGCAAAAGTGCTGAGTTAAAAAATATCCTTCTCCAAAAATGTTGTATTAATCTCAGACTTACATTGACTCAAAGAGAAATATAAAGTATACAAGTCTATGTAATAGTCACACTATGTAACTTATAGCCCCCTAGCGGTTAAAAAATAAAACCACGCGGAAGAGTATTGTTTTGGTTGTGCACTGGCAAACAGATGTTTGCCTTTTTAATGATTCATGATAATCTTTTTCTCATTCGTTGTGGCAACTCGGCACTCTAACCACAGCTGGGGCCTGTTTCATAAAACAAGTTTACCAAATAAGCCAGGTTTATTTCAGTTAGTCTGACTTATTGTCAGCTGATTTGGTTCAAAATAAGTCAGACTGATTGAAATAAGCCTGGCTTATATGGTAAACGTGTTTTATGAAACAGGCCTCTGGAGCTTCTTTGACGTGACATGCACGGGCGAATGACGTATGTATACAACTTCCCACGAAATCCGTCCCGACAGCGCTAAAATGTAAATCATTATAATAGATTTATTAAAGTGTTTGGGTAAAGACATGGTTTGGAAGATGGATTTTTTTTTTGCACTCTTTCAATAACATTTTGACATTTTTTTTAATGAAAAAAAATTTCAATGCACAGTAATCTGCACTACATGTGTTCAGTCAGGCAAGTGTCTTCTGGTCATTATGTAATAGTTCTGTTTGAACCCAAACCGTGGGGCATGTTGTTTTCTCCCACTCATATTCAAGAAACTCCCTTTTTTCCACACACATTCTGATGAAGGAAATCTCTTAGTGAACTTACATCTCATTTATTTATTCTGTCCTTGCCTTTTAAGTGTATTTTTAGATGGCTGTGCTTTTCATTGATTCTGTGTTATCTTTGCATCATATTCTTTCCTTTTTCATCTCATTAACAGAGCAGATAACTGGTTGTCAGCGGCTGTGGACTGTCTGGAGTTTCTTCCTGATCACTTGGTGGTGGAGGTGAGCCGAGGACTGGCCAAGTGTGCGGAGGAGACGTCCCAATATAAGCAGCTCCTCTACGGAGTCCTTGTTCAGCACTACGGCCAGTCGGACTACCCACCGCTGCTCAGCAACCACGTCTTTGACATCCACTCAGGCGTCTCCGAGCTGCTTGGTGAGAGATCAGTCCACTATATGTTAGCTTGACCTGACTTTTATATGAAATGAAACTTGGCTTATTAGTGGCCCCTGTGAAGATGAAGTATATTTTAGCATACTTGTTATTACATAATAATTTACATTAAAAGAATATACTTGCATGAACTGAATGTAATGTTTTTGGACACTTAGTTGCAACAACAAAATGCAACTAATTTATATTAAATGCAATTAGCAGTTAGTAGAACTTAAGAGTGCTTTTGAACCAAGTCAGACTTCATCTAATAATTCCCTCAAAAATAAAAATGTGCTGAAAATGTACTCATCCTCAGACCATACAAGATGTAGATGAATTTGGAGAAATTTATCATTGCATCACTTGCTCACAAATGGATCCTCTGCAGTGAATGGGTGCCGTCAGATTGAGAGTCCAAACAACTGATAAAAACGTTACAATAATCCACAAGTAATCCACACCACTCCAGTCCACCAGTTAACATCTTCTAAAGTGAAAAGCTGCCTGTTTATAAGAAACAAATCCATCAAGGTGTTATAACTTTAAATCATTGCTTTTGGCAAAAATATGAGTCCTTTATTCATAATATTGCTTTCTCCAATTAAAAAAGTCGCTTATGGAACAGCAGCGATACAGCGTTTCCTTTATTACTGCTGTAAACATTAATATGCATTATATGGAGGTAAGAATACCATCAAAACTTTTCTGAAGACAGTCAGTTCATATAACCCCTCACCCCCAATTCAGGATTTTCTTCCAATATTTCGTGTGTCATAAACAGTGTTTGCTCTGCCTGCTACAGTATTTTCTCCTCTTAGTGTTCGTCTTCAGTGTCGTTTGCAGTTTGTTTATTTGCCCCGTTAAAGGGATAGTTCACCCAAAAATGAAAATTTGATGTTTATCTGCTTACCCCCAGGGCATCCAAGAAACAAACATGCTACATATAGTACGAGACGTTTTTGATGCTAATTAGATTGAATCATTTCAAAATTTAGAGCAAAAACAGAACAGTCCGACCTTAGCTTTGTGAAATTATACTGCATAAAATCTGCACAAAATAAAAACAGCAGACGGGCTGAGTGAGAACGTAAATTCACTCACTGACAGCAGGTGGCGCTTATGGAACAGCAGTGATACAGCGTTTCCTTTATTACTGCTGTAAACATTAATATGCATTATATGGAGGTAAGAATACCAAAAGTCACCTACATCTTGGATGCCATTTTTGGGTGAACTATCCCGTTAAGGAATTAGTTGTGTGTTATTAATGGTACTATAACCATTAGTCAGAAGTGTATGCAGTTAACAAGTATCTCCTCTCAATTCACGACACTGTCTACGTTGCTTAGCCAGTTGTATGTCAGTTTTTTTAGAAATCATACCGTGTGCGTAATTCAAACCGGTTTACCAATATCACCCAGCGTTATTAACAACCATACATAACATCCTAGCAATGTACTACAGCCAGTGTTAGGAAGGTTACTTTGGAAATGTAATAGGTTATAGATTACAAGTTACACATTTTTTGCAGTAACTGTAACAGATTACAGTTACATTTTTGTAATTAAATTACCATTACATGTAACTAGCTACTCCCCAACACTGACTATACAGGCCACTGGAATGTTGTTTAAAATTGGTCACAAATCACTTTATTATATTCTTCTGCGTGTGTGCAGTGAATGGGAAGCGGGAGCAGGCGCTGGAGTCTCTGCAGCTCTGTCTGAAGCTGCAGGATTCACGCAGTAGAGAGGAGCTCCGCAGGTTACTGCGCTTTATGGCCCTCGCCGCCGGCCCTCAGGAGATCAAACTACACAAAGAGGTACGAATAATCTGACATCTAGTGGAGACTGAGAAATACTGTTTGAGTGTGTGTTTTTATGCTCATGCAAGTCTTTGTGACCCTGGAGCACAAAAGCAGTCTTAAGTCGCTGGGGTATATTTGTAGCAATAGCCAAAAATACATTGTATGGGTCAAAATTATAGATTTTTCTTTTATGCCAAAAATCATTAGGATATTAAGTAAAGATCATGTTCCATGAAGATATTTTGTAAATTTCCTACCGTAAATATATCAAAACTTAATTTTTGATTAGTAATATGCATTGCTAAGAACTTCATCTGTATAACTTTTTTTGCACCCTAAGATTCTATTTTAAAATAGTTGTATCTCGGCCAAATATTGTCCAATCCTAACAAACCATACATCAATGGAAAGCTTATTTATTCAGCTTTCAGATGTTGTATAAATCTCAATTTGGAAAAATTGACACTTAAGACTGGTTTTGTGGTCCAGGGTCACATTTGTAAAACCAGTAATGGATGAAATGAAGTGCTGGTGTATTTTTAAATGACATAGTGTTTGGAGATCATTTGAAAAATGAAAAATCATTTAAAAAATATGGAAAAATCGATACAGTGTCTGCACTGAAACTGATGCAGATCATCCAGTATGTTTGCTGCAAAATCAGACCAGTGCACAGTACGACAGTGTTTCTATCACACAAAAGTGTCATTGTTAAAAGCAGAAGCTAAAGTGAGCTTTGCAGTTGCCATGCTTGTAAAACGACACTGAATTAAACAACAGCTTCTTTTCTGCTTTTGCCTGAAAATCATTTATTACACCTACAGAAATGCCATTCCTACATCCCTACAGAAACTTGACAAGCTGTTTGTTTGTTTGTTTTGTTCTGTAGATAGAGAACAGAATGGCAGTGAAGAGGGCGTTCTCCAATGCTATTGTGTATGGGACTAAACTAGCCAAGGGGAAGGTTGATCTTCTGGTTCTTTTCATGATGGACAACCACCACGACCTCTTCAAGGTGAGCCAGCAGTTCAGACTGGCCTCTAAAAACACTGTTAATGACATACAGTTAGACATATATGACTGTGCAAAGGTTTGGGGTCTGTAAGAAATGCCGTTCTATTGAACTTTAAATTCATCAAAGAATCCTGAAAAAAAAAGTATAATGGATTCCACAAACATTAAGCAGCAAAAACCGTTTTCAGTGTTGGTAGTAATAAGCAAATCAGCATAATAGAATGATTTCTAAAGGATCATGTGACACTGAAGACTGGAGTCTTGATGCTGAAAATTCAGCTTTGCATCACAGGAATAAATTACATTTGAAAATGTATTCAAATAGAAAACAGGTATTTTAAACTAATAATATTTCAAAATATTACTGTTTTTACTGTAGTTTTGATCAAATAAATGCAGCCTTGGTGAGCAGAAGAGATGGCCCAAAGTTTCGAATGATTGCTTATATCAGCATATATAACAATTTAATAGTCCTTGTGTTTTAAAATGAGACATTCATTTGCCTTGTGAATAATTCAGGTCATGGTTCTCTCATAAAATTGTGTTTGTGTGCCTGAAGTGAACTGACAGCATTTGTAATAATGTGTTTTTGCTCTAGATTCCCGTCACATTGCACAAACTTGTAAGTGATAAACTGGCCAGTATCATCAAAGGAACAGATCCTGACCTCATCACAGGTAAATCTACAAATATATGTAAAATACATGAGAAAAGTCTTTCATGCTGGTTACTTTTTTTTTTTGCTTAACTTGTTTATTCAACATTTACAGTAATAACAGGATGAAAATACAGGAGAATAGAAAAAATATTGTTCCCACTCCACCTCAACCTAAAATAAATAAATAACAATAAAATAAAATAATTAAAATAAAATGAAATTAAACAAGCTAAATTTAAAATAATTTTTTTTTTAAAGTACTCGATATATAACTATACTGTAATACAGAGTATGTCAAGCATGTAAAGAATACATGCTGAATCATTCAAGTTTAGAAATAAAAGAATTTAGCCATATATCAAGTGTACGCACATAATTTGACAAACAAATCCTTACAAAAAATAAAGTATCATGCTGGTTACTTTTATGAAACATCCTGAATTACCAAGTAATCAAGGTAATAAAACTGATTGATTAAATCAAAAACCTTGGCAACACTTATTACTTAACATTAACAAACAATGAGCAATATATTTGTTACTGTATTATTTATTTATTTTTTTGTATCTTTGTTAACTTTAGTTAATAAAAAAAGAGCTGTTTATTGTTAATGTTAGGTCCGGTCCATTACATAATACTAACAAGATACAACTTTTGATTTGAATAATGTATTAGTAAATGTTGAAACTGACATTAACTTAGATTAATAGATGCTTTCGAAGTATCTATCATTGTTAGTTCATGTTAACATTATTGTAAAGCATCACCGCAGTCTTATCATAGTAGATGTTTGTGAGCCTTATTTGTAAATAAAACACGGCTTATAATGTATGATCCTTGATTTTCTAAGAAAATACATTTCAAATCTCCACTCTCTTAGGAACAACGTACTGTCGCCGTCTGACTGGAAAAGATTACCTGGAAACAGTTCAGAAAACTACCAGAGAGGAGCTGTGGACGTTACTGAAAACTATTCACGAGAACTCGAAGCTCTCTCTGAAAGAGAAGCGCCGTCTGCTCGGACAGTTCTACAAAGGACATCCTGAAATATTCGTGCAATATTTTGGCAACAGAATATCCAGTGTTTATATTTAAAGATCTTCAGTTAATTTTATATTATATATGTATGATATGTAAAAAAGTATTGTAAATATGTATATATTTATACCACTGTTATGTCTGTATTGATGGAGAATGAGATTTGTTGGACAATTAACACATTTTTTCTATTCTTTATCAAAATTATGATATTACTACCACTTACTGCCCAAAAAAAACACATTCTTATGCCAGGTTCAGACTACACGATATTTTTGTCGGTCACGATAGTCACTGTGTCAGATTACACGATTTTGACTCCTAAAATCTTGTCGTGTCGTGGACAAGAAACATGTCAGACTACACGTTGCTTTCCGAACATTCATCGTGTGATGTCATCGAGAAGGCGGAACTAGCGACTGACTTCCGAAAACAAGAGTGTAAACATTGCTGAAGCGCTTCCGCTATAGTTCGCCAGCATTTTTCTTTCTTTGTTCTGTCGTGGTAGTCCCTCGATGACACATCATACAGACAGGAGTACTACACCCTACGTCAAGCAAATCGTGGCAAAATCGTGTAGTCTGAACCGGGCATTAGACCACAAAACTCAATCCTACATATAAATTCGAACACTTCAGAAAAACAGAAATATGTCTTAAAAATAGGGTGGCCATATGTGCCATTTATACGGGACACGTTCTGGCCAGGATTTTTATATTGCCTAAAACAGTGGTTCCCAACCCTGGTCCTGGAGGCACCCCAACACTGCACATTTTGCATGTCTCCTTTCTCTGACACACCAGTTTCAGGTCTTGGAGTCTCTACTAATGAGCTGATGACCTGAATCAGGTGTGTTTGATTAAGGAGACATGCAAAACGTGCAGTGTTGGGGTACCTCCAGGAACAGGGTTGGGAACCACTGGCCTAACACATCCAAAGTAGTTTGACCAATAACATGCAGGTATTGTACATAATCGACCAATCGTGGCGCATCGCGCGTGAGAAGGTAAGAACGATCAAAGCGATGCAAATACGCGCACGTGTTTGTTCGTTCGTTCGACTTGAAGCTGCGCACCGATCGTTCGTTGTATGACACCAAAGTACCACGAGAGCGATTTGAAAGCATAAGGAGCCGTCCGCTCTGCTCTCTTTAGCTCTCGTGAAATAATATCATACAACAATTGATCTGCACAGTGCAAAAAGCCAAAACCTGGATATTTTAGGCAATAGGCCTATAGAAATCCTGGCAAAATGGCCCGGATGGTAACCCTACTTTAAAAGAAAAAAAAAATAGGTTACAAAAAAAGTCCAAACTGCTTCGAGTTCAACAAGGTCACAGGCTTTGAGATTACAAATAATTTAAAGACATATAACCATAATATGCCAGCTCTATCATACAACCTATGTAGAATTTACTTGGTACTTCCAATTAATTTCTCTCATTTTAAAATTTTTAACCTAAACTGTGAAATATAAACTTGAAAATACATGTGCTCAGTATAATCAGGGCCAGTAAGTTCAGACATCCTACATTTCCAGTAACAGATTAATCTTTTCTTTGTTGTTATGTAACAGGGATGTCGTTCAGAATGGGTGTATTGGAAGCACTGAAGGGAACAATACGTCTGTACGCGGCCTGCTGCACAAATTAGGCGTAGCGTCAACAAAAGAACAGTTGAAGAATCCTGCTGTTTTGGATGTGATTCTTCCTGCATGTGATGCTGTCAGTGTCTAACACTCTCCAGCTGCTCAGTGACTGCAGGCATGAGCATTTCAAATCACTCAAAGTTCAAAGACAGCAGCAAACATCACGAGCTGCTAATGGTTAAACATCAGACTGATGCTGGTGGATTATAAAAGACAAAAACACAAAACAACGCATCTGCATGTGTTCAGAATATAAAGGCAGGAAATAGGTGGGTTTGTAATTACAGACAGATGCTGAAGGCTGTATTGTGAAGGTTCATCTTCCAAGTGCATATGTCAGTTTCTGTCCTCAGATAGTAGTAGATACATTTAAAGGCACAGATAAGAACAGGGCGTCTGTTTTTAGGCAAAGTCTGTTAAAAAAAGCTTATTTAAACTTGTAGCAAGAAAACTACAAAGACTGTTTCAATTGTATTTGGTATATTAAATGCAAAAAGGGAGGCATAAAGTGTACAGCAGTCACTAAGAAATTTACAGTCAAGCTGAACCAGCACATAAATATTTTATGTGGCCTTTTAAAAAGTAATGTCGGTGAACTTGAGTTTTGTGCTGACTGGAGGTGACCAAGCAACTAATGTCAGTTTTAACAGTGTGAGAACTTATATTTGCTTAAGCTAAATTTGGAGATGAAATAAACTTTTCACAGAAAATATTTATTATTATCTTACTGATAGTTATAATAGTCAGTTGTACTTTTTTCTTTCTTTTGTAGCCTCATCCAGAAATATTCACTCTCATTCAGATCAGGGTTATTATCATTAGCTAATTTTATAATGTTTGCATTAAAATATGAATTTCATTTTTCAGTGTGAATTACACATAAATTGTTATACATATACATACAGCGGGTAAAATAAGGATTGAACACGTCACCATTTTTCTCCGTAAATATATTTCTAAAGGTGCTGTTGACATGACATTTTCACCAGATGTCGGTAACAATCCAAGTAATCCATACATACAAAGAAAACAATACAAATAAGTTCAGAAATTAAGTTCTGTGTAATAAAATGGAATGACACAGGGGAAAAAGTATTGAACACATGAAGAAAGGGAGGTGCAAAAAGACATGGAAAGCCAAGACTCCAGCTGAAATCTATCAGTAATTAGAAAGCAATCCTGCCCCTAGTCAGTGGAAATTAATATTAGCTGGTTTAGTCTCAACTGATGGCCTATAAAAAGGTGTCTCATTACCAACGTGTCACACAAGAAACACCTCATGATGGGTAAAAGCAAAGAGCTCTCTGAAGACCTTTGCAACCTTATTGTTGCAAAACATACTGATGGCATTGGTTACAGAAGGATTTCTAAACTTGTGCACTCAACCGCCGTGGCCTGTATGCACGCTCACCACGCAAGACTCCACTGCTGAAGAAAAAGCATGTTGAAGCTCATTTAAAATTTGCTGCACCACATTTAGACAAGCCTGTGAAAATACTGGGAGAATATAGTCTGGTCCAACATCATGGTGTAGCACTGGCAAAATTCATATAATTGAAGGAAGGATGAATGGAAAACAAGCTGTCATTACCAACAAAGGCTTTTTTACAAAGTAATAAATACATTTCAGTAAGCATGTTCAATACTTTCCCCCTGTCATTCCACTTTATTACACAGAACTTAATTTCTGAACTTATTTGTTTTGTTTTCTTTGTATGTATGGATT
>NW_015536479.1:828225-838653 GCF_001515605.1 Sinocyclocheilus anshuiensis
CTTTATGCACCAAGAGCTTGTAACACTCCAAAGAGAAAGGAAAAATTGAAATCGCATCATATGACCCCTTTAACGAATTATAACAATGCAATGAAGTGAAAACGACAGCCAGTTTTTAAAGAGATTCTATGTTTCTGACGCAAGCGAATAAAATAATCTTTTCCGAAGACAAGATCATCGTGATTAGCTGTTCTGTCATAAGCGACAAGAGCGAATCAAATAATAGGATACAAACGGGCTGATAAGGTCAGAGTAGTGTGATGGCCAGCTTGTCCCTAGACACGGTTCTAATAACTTTTACCTGAGAAGATTTTGCTGCTTCATTTCGGAAGATTAACTTTTCCCTTCTTTATTCTTCATAACCCGAGAATAAAGTGTGACGACACATACCTGGAGTTACGCCGCCTAAACGGTCCAGTGAAGTATAGGTATATATTGTATAAGTATATATTGAAAGGCTGCGCGTTCGGCTGAACGCATATGCTGAGCCGCTTCAGACAGCGCACCAGTAGCGCTTCAACGCACGAAAACACACACAATTATGTCAAAATGCGCGGTTTTGGCACCAAGAGCTTGTAACACTCCAAAGAGAAAGGAAAAATTGAAATCGCATCATATGACCCCTTTAACGAATTATAACAATGCAATGAAGTGAAAACGACAGCCAGTTTTTAAAGAGATTCTATGTTTCTGACGCAAGCGAATAAAATAATCTTTTCCGAAGACAAGATCATCGTGATTAGCTGTTCTGTCATAAGCGACAAGAGCGAATCAAATAGGCTAATAGGATACAAACGGACTGAAAAGGTCAGAGCAGTGATGGCCAGCTTGTCCCTAGACACGGTTCTAATAACTTTTACCTTGAGAAGATATTGCTGCTTCATTTCGGAAGATTAACTTTTCCCTTCTTTATTCTTCATAACTCGAGAATGTGGCGACACATGCCTGGAGAGTTACGCAGCAGAAACGGTGCAGTGAAGTATAGTTTGAAAGGCTTCACGTTCGGCTGTAACTTATACACTGAGCCGATTCAGACAGCTCACCAGTAGCGCTTCAACGGATGAAAACACACACAATTGTCAAAATGCGCGGTTTTGACAAGTTACCTTGTAAACGTAGTCTTAAATGAGTTATAAAGTCTTAAATTACCATAAAGAGTTAGGAAGTCGCTGATTAACTTTTGTAGCTTGAATAAAGATTAATATGTAGGCTATAGTTTATGCATATATAATATAGTTTATGTGAAGATTGGTTTAAAATCACTTAAATTAAAAGTTATATATTTCAGAGCCTATTAAGTATATGAAATGCAACAAATGTAATTGTGCTAAAACAGCTTGCATTCAGTTTATGCTAAATGTTTTTTCAGATTTTGAGGTAAAATATGACCTGGAGATATTTGTGTGAAAATCACATCGAGGTCCTTACAATTGTCCTCAAACTGATGTGCTCTGGTGCAGTGGTTTTCAATCCTGTTCCTCGGGACCCACTGCTCTGCACATTTTGCATGTCTCCCTTATCTGACACACTCATTTGAGTTCATGGAGCTCTTTCCTAATGAGCTGATGATCTGAATCAGGTGTGTAAATTAGGTAGACATGCAAAATGTGCAGAGCTGTGGGTCTCGAGGAACAAGTTTGAAACCCACTGCTCTGGTGTACTTACTGTAGTATAAAGATATCCACTGACTGCACTATAGTGCATCCTAGTGGTGAGCACAAATGCTCTGACATTTGTTTCAGAGATCACAGATTTATCTGGTACTGCCGGACAGTGAAGTAACACACGACACAAGCACTTTTATCATTTTGCTTTATTGGAAGCAAGTTGTGTGTGATCCTCAGTTCACTACAAAATGAATTCAACTCTTCCATCACCAGCAACTACACATGGCAAGTTCAGAACTATGAGGCAAACAAGAATAAAAACTTTTTACAGTATAAACCACCCAGTTTTAAAAAATAAAACTGTTAAAAAGAAACTTTGAAAACACTGAACCAAATGGAGATGAGCGATGGTTTGTGATCGCTGTGGGAGTGCAGGCTTCACAGTAAACCAGGGTGGAAGCTGGAGTCAGTGGGCTGGATGCGGGTTTAATTGTCTCTGTGTTGTTCAGGTGTGTGTGTGTGTGTTTTGGTCGGCTCATCGGATCCTCTTCTGCTGCCGCGCTCGATAGATGTCATGGATGGGAGGTGCGATCGATCCTTTGTCTTCCTCCTCGTCTGAATCAGCGTTAGGCCTTTTCAAGGACTTGTTTGCCACAGCATGGTTTTCCACAGGTCCGTTTCCTTCGCTGCTCATCTCGAACTGCTTTCCAGTGATCAACTCTACAGCAGCATCTACCGCTAGAGAGAGAACGAGAGCGCAAGCTTTATAGATCATGAACGTGTGAATCTCACAAAACCTTGAAAGAACGGATCACATTTATCCCTAAAACATTAATCACCCTTACTTTTTTTTACTTCAATGCCGAAAAATTTAATTAAAGAGTGAAATGTGTAATTATTCTGATATCTTTTAACTACATTTTCTTTTTAAATAATAATAGCTTTAACAATTTTTACTAATAATGAGAATCTATCAAAAGTAATAAGAACCACATTATATTACCTTTATTTGTTGTTAATTAAGACACTTTCTATTCTCGTTACTATAATTCCAAAATGTATTTTTAGTATATAATATTATTATATTACCACCGTTCTAAATATTTTATTGGTAAGATTTTTCAATGTTTTCAAAAAGTCTTCTGCTCATCAAGGCTGCATTTATTTGATCAAAAATGCAGTAAAAACTGTTATTACAATTTAAAATAACTATTTTCTATTCTCATATATTTAAATATGCAATTTATTCCTGTGATACAAAGCTGAATTTTCAGCATCATTACTCCAGTCTTTAGTGTCACATGATCCTTTAGAAATCATTCTAATATTATTTGCTGCTCAAGAAACATTCATTGTTAAAGTAGAAAACACTTTATCAATTTAATGCATCACTGCTGGATAAAAATATTAATTTCTTTCAACAACAACAACAAATAATTGTTTAGTACAACAGACGTCCCTGTATTACTGAAATGAGAATGAATTAGAACGAATGAAACCATGGGAGTGAGATATCGGAGATCATATGATGATATTCTGTGATACTTACTCTCTGGTAATACACATCTTCTGAGAGACTCCATCAGCTCATCAACCTGCACAAAGGGACCCTAAAAACATACACACACACACACATGATCACACTGTCTTGAAGCTTATGTTTAAATATCTTGAGGATATCTTATCTGACATGCTACAGTTTAGTCTGAAGCATTTAAAAGAAGAAGAGGTGTTGAACTGACTGTAAAACAGCTGGGAGGAGGCAGCAGCTTCATGAGGATGACAGCAGTTGTAGGGACAGGAAACACTCCTCCAGGAACAGGATGCAGGCCGGGAGCTGTCAGGAGGACACGTCACCAAACTTAGCAATGCACACAATCACCTCAAAGTAAGAATTGCACAACTGGGAATGATCTATTGACATGTATTTCGCAAACTTTTTCTCTCACAATTGTGACTTATTATGAATTGAGATATAAACTCAGAATTGAGATACATAAAATCACAAATCTGAGAAGAAAAGGCCAAACTTTGAGATAAACAGTTGCAATTACCTTTACATTTTTTTTTATTGTGGCAGAAACAAACAAACAAAAAAAAAACAATTCTAAGATGTAAAAAAAAAAGACAGAATTGTGGGATGTAAACTGAAAATTCTAAGAAAAAAAAAAGTCAGAATTGTGGGATGTAAACTGAAAATTCTAAGAAAAAAAAAAGTCAGAATTGTGGGATGTAAACTGAAAATTCTAAGAAAAAAAAAAGTCAGAATTGTGGGATGTAAACTCAAATTTCTAAGAAAAACAAAGTCAGAATTGTGGGATGCAAACTCAATTATAAGAAAAAAAGTCAGAATTCTGGGATGTAAAACTCAAAATTCTAAGAAGAAAAAAAAGTCAGGATTGTGGGATGCAAACTCAATTATAAGAAAAAAATTCAGAATTGTGGGATGTAAAACTCAAAATTCCAAGAAAAAAAAAACAGTCAGAATTGTGGGATGTAAACTCAAAATTCTAAGAAAAAAAAACAGTCAGAATTGTGGGATGTAAACTCAAAATTCTAAGAAAAAAAAGTCGGAATTGTGGGATGTAAACTCAAATTTCTAAGAAAAACAAAGTCAGAATTGTGGGATGTAAATTCAAAATTCTAAGAAAAAAAAGTCAGAATTGTGGGATGTAAAACTCAAAATTCTAAGAAGAAAAAAAAGTCAGAATTGTGGGATGTAAACTCAAAATTCTAAGAAAAAAAAGTCAGGATTGTGGGATGCAAACTCAATTATAAGAAAAAAAGTCAGAAATTCCAAGAAAAAAAAAAAGTCAGAATTGTGGGATGTAAATTCGAATTTCTAAGAAAAAAACAGTCAGAATTGTGAGATGTAAACTCAAAATTCTAAGAAAAAACAGTCAGAATTGTGGGATGTAAACTCAAAATTCTAAGAAAAAAAAAGTCAGAATTGTGGGATGTAAACCAAAATTCTAAGAAAAAAAAACAGTCAGAATTGTGGGATGTAAACTCAAAATTCTAAGAAAAAAAAACAGTCAGAATTGTGGGATGTAAACTCAAAATTCTAAGAAAAAAAAACAGTCAGAATTGTGGGATGTAAACTCAAAATTCTAAGAAAAAAAAACAGTCAGAATTGTGGGATGTAAACTCAAAATTCTAAGAAAAAAAAACAGTCAGAATTGTGGGATGTAAACTCAAAATTCTAAGAAAAAAAAGTCGGAATTGTGGGATGTAAACTCAAATTTCTAAGAAAAACAGTCAGAATTGTGGGATGTAAATTCAAAATTCTAAGAAAAAAAAAGTCAGAATTGTGGGATGTAAACTCAAAATTCTAAGAAAAAAAGAGTCAGAATTGTGGGATGTAAAATCAAAATTCTAAGAAAAAAAAAAAAGTCAGAATTGTGGGATGTAAACTCAAATTTCTAAGAAAAAAAAGTCAGAATTGTGAATGTATACTGTACTTGGAATTCCAAAGGGGAAAAAAAGTCAAAATTCTCAGAAGAAAAATCTGAAATGTGGGATGTAAACTTAGAATTCTAAGAAAGTCAAAAATGCGAGAGATAAACTCATAATTTTAAGAAATCAAATTAGAATAAAAAAAAAAAAATCAGAAAACTTGCGATTGCAAAAAAGTCAGTATTGTGGGCTGTAAACTCAGAATTCCAAGAAAAATGTGAGAACTGTGGATGCAAACTTTTAGTAAACAAGAATTCTAAGAAAAAAGTCAAAATTCTGAGAGGCAGAATAGCAAGAAACAGGCAGAATCAAGCTTCCATATGTGACCCTGGAGCACAAAACCAGTCTTAAGTCGCTGGGGTATATTTGTAGCAACAGCCAAAAAACATTGTATGGGTCAAAATGATCCATTTTTTTTAATGCCAAAAATCATTAGGATATTAAGTAAAGATCATGTTCCATGAAGATATTTTGTAAATTTCCTACCGTAAATACATCAAAATTAAATTTTTGATTAGTATCAACATTGCTAAGAACTTCATTTGGATAACTTTAAAGGTGATTTTCTCAGTATTTTGATTTTTTTGCACCCTCAGATTCCAGATTTTCAAATAGTTGTATCTCAGCCAAATATTGTCCTATCATAACAAACCACACATCAATATAAAGCTTATTTATGAATTTCAAGAAATTGACCCTTATGACTCGTTTTGTGGTCCAGGGTCACATATCAAACTAGGCGTCTCGGAGTTGAATGTTAAATGTTTGTGAGGTGCTGATACTCACGCGCCAGATGACGTGGCTGGAAAGGGATCATCTGGCTGGTGTCAGGTTTGGGATACTCAGGTTTGCGGTCGGCCTCGTCTTTCAGCGCAGGGGTAGAAGGAGTGACCACCGCCTCTGGCATCATTGATGCGTATTTGGCACGAGACACATCCTGCCAATCAACATGTTCAGATGATGAGAGGATTGTTGTACTTAAATTACTGATGTACTATACTAAACGCTATACGGTACGAACATATTTATATTGTTATGGTCAGTCGCTTTCTTGCATGCGGTTTTCTCTCCACTGGCATTATTGTTGTGTGTTTATTGGGTCATTGAGAGAAAAGCGCGCAGAATGATTGTGAATGATTCCATTTCCTGTCGTACCTTGTAGCCGAGGGCTTTGAGCTCGCTGGGGGAGCAGGGATACAAATCCATGAACTTGTATCTGTCCACCAGCAGAGCCGTCTCCTTTCCTTCATACTCGTCTTTAAAGGCCATGAAACGCCTTCGCTCCACCTTCAGGATACTGGCCAAGTCTCCAATGTTGCTTTCAAAGGCCAAGAAGCGCGCCCAGATTTCCCTGTTACACCAAAAATCACACGTTAACATCAGGAATATTATCCTTTTCACATTACATTTAACCCTGGATTAAAGTCGCAACGAAATGGAATTGGTGAGAGATGTTTTCTTCTATATTGTGGCGTACATGTAAGTGTAACAAATTATTGAAAAAAAAATAAAAATAAAAAATGTAGGGCAGGGATTGGTTCTACACATCGGTTTTTGATTGGATGTTGAGATGTGGCCTGGAAGATCAAGTTAGAAGGTTTAGATTAAACATTAAAAGGCCAAAGCAATATTTGAAAAATTATTATATAAAAATATTTTGTTTCAATTATTAACATCCTGCACATTCTGCAAGGGGTATGTAAACTTACGAGCACAACTGTATTTGTTTGCACATCTTGTAAGTTGTAAAATGTACGTAAACATACGTATCAAAGCATTGGGCATGGTATCGCAAATTCACAAGGTATTATTGAATCCAATTGAGAAAAGTCAGATTGAAACATTTCCTTGCTTCATTTTTTCCTATCAATCAGATTATTTCAGGTTTACACCACTCCTTCCAATCCGAGTGAAATTTCATTCAGATTGAGCTGTCGACCTCTTTTCAATCTGACTGAGCCATCGATTCATTTACTAACAGATTATTTAGTTGCATTGAAACGTAGCTTGTGTGAAACATTAAATGTTAATGAGTGTTAGTCCAGGGTTGAAAAATAACTCAGACTTGAGCAATTATAAAGCGTCAAAAGCCTAGCAGATAGTTAGCAATATTTAAGAGCAAATTAAAAGAAATAGATGGTATATTTGCGAAAAATAATCAATAAAATCCCACTAACCCAGATTTTTCAGGTGAAAGACTGCCGGACGTCAGGACTCTCTCAAACAGGACTCTAGTGTTGTTGTCCTCTGTGATGGAGGGAAGGGCAAACAAGCTCAATAATTCATTTTTGAAAACGTTTTACTTCTCTTCTTTTTTGGTAATAGCCTAGCGACAAGATAAACACGAGCGATGTTTACTGCATGGCAAACACCGTCTCCTAGCTATCTGCTTTATAAAGGAGACGAATGGTTTGTTTGGTCTGATAAGCGCTCCTGTGTCAGATATCATCATCTGCGTGTGTAAATAAACAACCATCTCGAGGGCATGTCAATGATACGCAATCTCTCAAAGCTTGGGCTGAAATTTTTTTTCTCCAGCGTTTCACCCAATGTGATACAGGCTGGATGAAATGTGACAGGGCAGTAAAGGTATAATAAATGTCACTGATTGTTTGGAAGCAGATTAAAAGGAGACTGTGAATTCACCAAACGTGTGCATGGAGGGAATGGTGTTCTTACCGTTTAAGTGAGAGAGGTAATCAATGTAGGCCAAAATGTATTCAGGAATGTCACCGTATTTCTTCAGTCCAAGCTCAAATATCTTAAAGGCCACAGATTTGTCCTGTCGGCAAAGGAAAAGTCATTCAGATACTCCGTTTTATGTCTGGATACACATTTATTTCAAATGCATAAACTGAATGAAACGTCCTTTAGATATGTGAGGGGCGTAAATTAATGGTTTAATAATTGTGAAGGTCACAGTGTGAATTTTTTTTTAACATGGTTTCCACAAAAATATCAACCAGCAAAACTGTTTTTAACATTGATAATAATCAGAAATGTTTCTTGAGCAGCAAAGCAGCATATGACGATGATTTCTAAAGGATCATGTGACACTGAAGACTGGAGTAAAGGTCCTTGCACACTGAGTCCGAAATTTTCGTATGCGTTTTTCCATTTTTTTCCTATTCGTCATCCTTTCCTATCAAAATGCTTGATACGGATGCAAAAACGCAGAAAATCGAACCTGGTCCGAATTTATTTATGATGGACGAAAGTTTCGGAGGCAGTGTGTAAACGTGATTGACACAACGTGAGGTCGTATTTATTTTTCAACATGCGAAAAATTCGGACTCAGTGTGCAGAGACCTTCACGATGCTGAAAATTCAGCTTTGATCACAGGAATAAATTACATTTTAAAACACATTCAAATAAAAACATTTATGTTAAGCTGTAATATTTCACAAAATTACAGTTTTTACTGCATTTTAATTAAATGCATAAGAGACTCCTTTTTTAAAACATTTGAAACTCAAATATTTGAATGCTAGTGTAAATATAAGAGACGTCGTGATGAAGTTACCTTGCTGCAGTAGTACTCCATAAGAGCAGCAGTGACATACACGTGATGCCGTGTGCGAGGATCCTCTCTGGCCTTCTTAAAGATGGTGCGGCCAGACTTGATGCCTTCAGCTCTTCTGGCAAATTTCATGTACTGGATATAGACCTGAAAAACCAACCCCTTTTTCTGCCAGCAGTTTGCTGGACTGTTCCAGGTACTGGGCAGCTTCATACCAGACGTCCGGGTGATGGCCGAGCACCAGAAGGCACTGCTCATAGGCGAACATCACTGCAAGTGACAAATAAAAAAAATTAGGTACAGAAAATGGCCCGATTTAACGACAAACACCACTTTAAAAGAGACTAAACTCTACCAGAGAAGATTTTAGACTGTATTTTGCAATGCACTTCAGTACATTTGTGTTGTTGCAAAATGTAAACTGTAGTATTGCACAGCTCTGTATTTAAAGATAAGTATGTTACACTTGCATAGGCCAATATATAGCAAAACTCAAATGCATATTTGCAAAATGTAAACTATATTAACGTCCAGCTCTAATCTGTTAAATTCTAATATACGGCATGAAGATATTAAGATATTATAAACATTAACATCATGATTTTCTGTAAAGCTGCTCTAAAATGAACGAGATGCTCTACACAGGACTAAAACAGCAGATGATCGATTGTCAAAACCTGCAGCTCATAGTTTATGAATCTTCCTGTAAGTCACCTCTCTTGGTGATGAGGGTCTGATCTTCGGTACGCAGTGGGTTGCTCTTTTCCCATTGGATGTATTTCTTCCACATCTCCACCTGCTGGGCCTCCTGTGGGGAGTTCTGGGGCGGCACTGAGGGGGCGTTCCGGTCCAAACCCTTCATCACCGTCTCATACTCCTGAACGGGATTACAATCACACC
Organism: Sinocyclocheilus anshuiensis; assembly: GCF_001515605.1. Taxonomy (NCBI): domain Eukaryota; kingdom Metazoa; phylum Chordata; class Actinopteri; order Cypriniformes; family Cyprinidae; genus Sinocyclocheilus; species Sinocyclocheilus anshuiensis. Next base: position 837,710 of record NW_015536479.1, read on the forward strand.
ATCAGCATAGAGAAATAGCATGACGAGAAGAAAGAGATGCAGATGCGATTGTGAGAGATTTCTAAAAATAGTACTTTTTTTTAATGTGCTTTTTTGCACATATTTAAAAAAAAAACTTTATTGCTGTATCCTATCATACACTTTCACCCGTGCAGAACTCACCTTGGCAACTCTCCTGGCGTTCATGTAGTCTCTGCTCCGGTCTTCAATCATCTTTTTGGCCAAGTGCACGTTTATGCCCTTTATAATGGAACAAAAGCGATTTATGGACAGTATGTGAACGTGATTGACACAACGTGAGGTCGTATTTATTTTTCAACATGCGAAAAATTCGGACTCAGTGTGCAGAGACCTTCACGATGCTGAAAATTCAGCTTTGATCACAGGAATAAATTACATTTTAAAACACATTCAAATAAAAACATTTATGTTAAGCTGTAATATTTCACAAAATTACAGTTTTTACTGCATTTTAATTAAATGCATAAGAGACTCCTTTTTTAAAACATTTGAAACTCAAATATTTGAATGCTAGTGTAAATATAAGAGACGTCGTGATGAAGTTACCTTGCTGCAGTAGTACTCCATAAGAGCAGCAGTGACATACACGTGATGCCGTGTGCGAGGATCCTCTCTGGCCTTCTTAAATTGATAATAATCAGAAATGTTTCTTGAGCAGCAAAGCAGCATATGACGATGATTTCTAAAGGATCATGTGACACTGAAGACTGGAGTAAAGGTCCTTGCACACTGAGTCCGAAATTTTCGTATGCGTTTTTCCATTTTTTTCCTATTCGTCATCCTTTCCTATCAAAATGCTTGATACGGATGCAAAAACGCAGAAAATCGAACCTGGTCCGAATTTATTTATGATGGACGAAAGTTTCGGAGGCAGTGTGTAAACGTGATTGACACAACGTGAGGTCGTATTTATTTTTTAATGT
>NW_015536479.1:838794-853487 GCF_001515605.1 Sinocyclocheilus anshuiensis
AGATATTATAAACATTAACATCATGATTTTCTGTAAAGCTGCTCTAAAATGAACGAGATGCTCTACACAGGACTAAAACAGCAGATGATCGATTGTCAAAACCTGCAGCTCATAGTTTATGAATCTTCCTGTAAGTCACCTCTCTTGGTGATGAGGGTCTGATCTTCGGTACGCAGTGGGTTGCTCTTTTCCCATTGGATGTATTTCTTCCACATCTCCACCTGCTGGGCCTCCTGTGGGGAGTTCTGGGGCGGCACTGAGGGGGCGTTCCGGTCCAAACCCTTCATCACCGTCTCATACTCCTGAACGGGATTAAAATCACACCATCAGCATAGAGAAATAGCATGACGAGAAGAAAGAGATGCAGCTGCGATTGTGAGAGATTTCTAAAAATAGTACTTTTTTTTAATGTGCTTTTTTGCACATATTTAAAAAAAAAACTTTATTGCTGTATCCTATCATACACTTTCACCCGTGCAGAACTCACCTTGGCAACTCTCCTGGCGTTTGGCGTTCATCTGCTCCGGTCTTCAATCATCTTTTTGGCCAAGTGCACGTTTATGCCCTTTATAATGGAAAATGGAACATTTATGGACAGTATGTGCACATTACAAGCAAATTAACAATAGAAATCTGAAGATGACTTGCTCCTAACAAACCTGAATTCTTGCTGAGTGTCCTGAACCAGAATAACACATCCATTAATTCTCACCTCTTCATATTTGCTGTAGTCCCTCCAGAGCTGCTCAATGTTAATCATGGGGTTGACGCAGCCTCTCTGATACACGCGTCTGACGGCTGTGATGCGCTGGTTCTCAGCATATGACCCCACGGCCTCTCTAGAGACGCATACAGAGAGCTCTTCAAATGCCTTATGAACTTCTTTAATGACCGTGAAATGGGTTTTGAAAATGCAAATGGTGTACTTACACTCCCTTGAGGAAATTGATGTAATCCACCCAAATCTAAGAGAAGGAGAAGCGTTTTGAGCTAATGTCCATGATGCCATAGAACAAGGTAAGAACCAACTGTCAAAACACTCACCTGATAGGACATAATCTCCATCCCAATCTTATCCAAAGCAAAATCATAAGCCTGTGCCATCTTTTCCCTGCCAAAGGACAGCACATTTGAAGTATTTAAAGCCACTTTTTAAGTATGTGTGCAACAAGAAAACATACAACTAACAATGCACAAGAAAGTGACCAAGTGATAAAACCATTAAGCAATAATGTGCAAATTTCTGTTTTTAAAATTGGTTGTAAAGTAAAAGTAGGCCTAAATCTGTAAAAAAAAAAAAATTCAAGTCCAGAAAAAAAAAAAATGCTTTTATCTTGCATTCTTCTAACTTGGATCAAAAGTGGATCACTAAAGTGGATCAAAAAAATCAAAGTTGTCATAAGACAAGAACGCATTTTGGTTTTAGGTTTTAGGACAACTTTGGATCCACTTCAAATGTTGACTAGTGTATATTATCAGCATAACAGTGAGAATCAACTTGGTTATTAATCATTGTCCCTCTTTTACTTTAATGGCAAAACTTGATATTCATGTTATCCAGCATTATTTGAGGAAGTTTCAAAGAGCATCTTGTGTTTCCATGGAAAGTTTGCATAGTCATTGTCAAAAATTGACCTATCTGATAAGCAAACTAATTATAATGCAGAATCAGATTTTTTTCCTATTCATTCTACATCGTGTTTTATTTTTTTAAGCATTAAAGTAATTTCCTTCTAGATTTTGAATCCCAGATTGAACTGTGTTCTCAGAGCTTTTTGACCCCTCTGTATATTAGTGTATTATCAATCACCTTCTTCTCTAGATAAAGTCACTTGATCACTACTTTAAAGCCATATAAACACAACTGTGTCACATACTTATAGCTGGGCAGTTTCCCTTTGGTTTCCCGTACATATGAGAGGTAACACTTCCACAGGTCAATGTGCAGAACCTTCATTAAGCACCTCTGAAATAACTGAGCAAGAGAGACGCAAAACACAGCACATACAATTACAGTACTGCCTGTAATACTGTAATCATGCACACACACTTTAAATTACAGCAATCCTTTAACAAAATATTACTGCGATAGTAACATCGTACAGACTTAGGATTGCATAATCATGATAAAGAGAAACACATATCAGTCAACAAATTCTAGATTAGGCTCCAAAATTATGTAAAAATATACTGAAGTTATAATTATGCTGCTTACGTCGATCATTAGATGGCACTTGAATATAACCCTGGATGATTAACATTCATATATCATGGCATTTGCATGGTAATCTAAAGTAATGCAAAGAATACGTCCTAAAAACCACAGTAGCACCATGGTCCTTTCGTGTTAGTTTTCAGAAACAAAAGGGTCATGTGAGGTATGCGACTCAAAATTGACCCAGTATGACTGATGTTGTGTTGCTAAAATGCATTAACAGGGAATTGCTCACTGAGGAATAAATTACATTTTAAAACACATTCAAATAAAAACATTTATGTTAAGCTGTAATATTTCACAAAATTACAGTTTTTACTGCATTTTAATTAAATGCATAAGAGACTCCTTTTTTAAAACATTTGAAACTCAAATATTTGAATGCTAGTGTAAATATAAGAGACGTCGTGATGAAGTTACCTTGCTGCAGTAGTACTCCATAAGAGCAGCAGTGACATACACGTGATGCCGTGTGCGAGGATCCTCTCTGGCCTTCTTAAAGATGGTGCGGCCAGACTTGATGCCTTCAGCTCTTCTGGCAAATTTCATGTACTGGATATAGACCTGAACAATTCAAGAGCATCAAAGTTCAGTCTCTCTTTTTGTTCACAGTGAAAACAAGGAATTTCCAAGATATTTCTGGTCAACTGTGATTACTGATTCAAAATAATTTCTTGAATCACTCAGAAATCAGACACACTAGCAGGTTTTACTCCAGAGCAGCAATTTTATTATTATTATTTGTCCATTGCAGGCATTTGTCTCCAAAGAGAGCTGAACTCACCAATGTAGGGTCAATATCTTCTATGGCCAGGAAGCGGTTGTATATACTATGAACTTTCTCATGCTTCATGCGACTCTGCGAAACACAGGTTAAAAATATAAATGGACAAAGGTCGAATTGACAGATTACAGAGGACAGGACTTTTTTGCTCTTATAAAATAGAGTTTAATTAACTGTTTAAGCTCCCTCCCCAATAATAAAAGCTAAGCGGGGGAAAAAAAAATAAAACAGGGTTATTATAGTTAACTAAAAATAAAACTACACAAAAACATTTTCGTTATTTCAAATATTTTAAAAATATTTTATTTCAGCTAGTAGTCAAACTAAAAAAAAAAAAAAAAAAAAAAAAAAATGAAAAAAAATACGTCTCTAACTCTCTTATGCTCACCATGGCTGCATTTGTTTAATCAAAAATACAGTACAATAATATTGTGAAATATCAGTATCAAGATTAAGAAATATTCATTTAAAATAATTGCTTTCTATTTTAATATATTTTAAAACGTAATTTATTCCTATGATGGCAAACTGAATTTTCAGCAGTAATTACTCCAGTCTTCAGTGTCACATGACCCTTCATAAATCATTCTAATATGCCGATTTGTTTCTCAAGAAACATTTTTTTATTATTATAAATGTTGAAGACAGTTGTGCTGCTTAATATTTTTGACATTTATTTATTAAATAAATATACAATAAAATGACTAAAAACTTAAAATTAAAACAGTAAATATAAAATTCCAAATATTAATAAAAACTATAATTGTATATGCAATACTGAAGTAACACTGGTCACAAGCATAGATTAACATCCACATAATCAGTACAAAGAAACTTGCCCATCTTGCACGACAGAGTGAACTATTCTTACAAATGCAATTTAAAAAAGAGGTAATTTACATTTAGAAGTCTTAAAGATAGAGTAGCAAAACAGCCTATTTAATTGTAAAGGTAAGACGTTAGAAAATAAGTGGAAAATTGTGATTAAACACTTTTTGACTCTTTTTGGTGCAAGAGACCTTGACTAACATAAGCGGACTTCATGAAAGACCTTAAAATGTGTAGAATAGGCCCTTTTATAGGTAATAACAGCTCAGGTCATCCAGAGACCTCTTACCTCTTCATAATCTGCAAAAGAGAAATACAGCAGCATGTTCTTCTTGAGCAGAGTTCCAATGGCACGCTCATAGATGTTAGCTGCCTCATCACTGAACAGCTTGGCATTGTTCATGTCCTGAATGAGGAGATCATGAGTGCAATAAGATTAGCATGCAACACAACACCTAAATCCAACCAAAGAGAAACAATTTTGTAACCATTTTTAATGTCCATCACCACCAGCGGTAAAATGGTGTAAAATGATTTGCAAACCAACCCCTTTTTCTGCCAGCAGTTTGCTGGACTGTTCCAGGTACTGGGCAGCTTCATACCAGACGTCCGGGTGATGGCCGAGCACCAGAAGGCACTGCTCATAGGCGAACATCACTGCAAGTGACAAATAAAAAAAATTAGGTACAGAAAATGGCCCGATTTAACGACAAACACCACTTTAAAAGAGACTAAACTCTACCAGAGAAGATTTTAGACTGTATTTTGCAATGCACTTCAGTACATTTGTGTTGTTGCAAAATGTAAACTGTAGTATTGCACAGCTCTGTATTTAAAGATAAGTATGTTACACTTGCATAGGCCAATATATAGCAAAACTCAAATGCATATTTGCAAAATGTAAACTATATTAACGTCCAGCTCTAATCTGTTAAATTCTAATATACGGCATGAAGATATTAAGATATTATAAACATTAACATCATGATTTTCTGTAAAGCTGCTCTAAAATGAACGAGATGCTCTACACAGGACTAAAACAGCAGATGATCGATTGTCAAAACCTGCAGCTCATAGTTTATGAATCTTCCTGTAAGTCACCTCTCTTGGTGATGAGGGTCTGATCTTCGGTACGCAGTGGGTTGCTCTTTTCCCATTGGATGTATTTCTTCCACATCTCCACCTGCTGGGCCTCCTGTGGGGAGTTCTGGGGCGGCACTGAGGGGGCGTTCCGGTCCAAACCCTTCATCACCGTCTCATACTCCTGAACGGGATTACAATCACACCATCAGCATAGAGAAATAGCATGACGAGAAGAAAGAGATGCAGATGCGATTGTGAGAGATTTCTAAAAATAGTACTTTTTTTTAATGTGCTTTTTTGCACATATTTAAAAAAAAAACTTTATTGCTGTATCCTATCATACACTTTCACCCGTGCAGAACTCACCTTGGCAACTCTCCTGGCGTTCATGTAGTCTCTGCTCCGGTCTTCAATCATCTTTTTGGCCAAGTGCACGTTTATGCCCTTTATAATGGAACAAAAGCGATTTATGGACAGTATGTGCACATTACAAGCAAATTAACAATAGAAATCTGAAGATGACTTGCTCCTAACAAACCTGAATTCTTGCTGAGTGTCCTGAACCAGAATAACACATCCATTAATTCTCACCTCTTCATATTTGCTGTAGTCCCTCCAGAGCTGCTCAATGTTAATCATGGGGTTGACGCAGCCTCTCTGATACACGCGTCTGACGGCTGTGATGCGCTGGTTCTCAGCATATGACCCCACAGCCTCTCTAGAGGCGCATACAGAGAGCCCTTCAAATGCCTCATCAACTTCTTTAATGACCGTGAAATTAGTTTTGAAAATATAAATGGTGCACTTACACTCCTTTGAGGAAATTGATGTAATCCACCCAAATCTAAGAGAAGGAGAAGAGTTTTGCGTTAATGTCCATAAAGCCATAGAACAAGTTAGGATAGAACTAACGGTCAAAACACTCACCTGATAGGACATAATCTCCATCCCAATCTTATCCAAGGCAAAATCATAAGCCTGTGCCATCTTTTCCCTGCCAAAGGACAGCACATTTGAAGTATTTAAAGCCACTTTTTAAGTATGTGTGCAACAAGAAAACATACAACTAACAATGCACAAGAAAGTGACCAAGTGATAAAACCATTAAGCAATAATGTGCAAATTTCTGTTTTTAAAATTGGTTGTAAAGTAAAAGTAGGCCTAAATCTGTAAAAAAAAAAAAATTCAGGTCCAGAAAAAAAAAAAATGCTTTTATCTTGCATTCTTCTAACTTGGATCAAAAGTGGATCACTAAAGTGGATCAAAAAAATCAAAGTTGTCATAAGACAAGAACGCATTTTGGTTTTAGGTTTTAGGACAACTTTGGATCCACTTCAAATGTTGACTAGTGTATATTATCAGCATAACAGTGAGAATCAACTTGGTTATTAATCATTGTCCCTCTTTTACTTTAATGGCAAAACTTGATATTCATGTTATCCAGCATTATTTGAGGAAGTTTCAAAGAGCATCTTGTGTTTCCATGGAAAGTTTGCATAGTCATTGTCAAAAATTGACCTATCTGATAAGCAAACTAATTATAATGCAGAATCAGATTTTTTTCCTATTCATTCTACATCGTGTTTTATTTTTTTAAGCATTAAAGTAATTTCCTTCTAGATTTTGAATCCCAGATTGAACTGTGTTCTCAGAGCTTTTTGACCCCTCTGTATATTAGTGTATTATCAATCACCTTCTTCTCTAGATAAAGTCACTTGATCACTACTTTAAAGCCATATAAACACAACTGTGTCACATACTTATAGCTGGGCAGTTTCCCTTTGGTTTCCCGTACATATGAGAGGTAACACTTCCACAGGTCAATGTGCAGAACCTTCATTAAGCACCTCTGAAATAACTGAGCAAGAGAGACGCAAAACACAGCACATACAATTACAGTACTGCCTGTAATACTGTAATCATGCACACACACTTTAAATTACAGCAATCCTTTAACAAAATATTACTGCGATAGTAACATCGTACAGACTTAGGATTGCATAATCATGATAAAGAGAAACACATATCAGTCAACAAATTCTAGATTAGGCTCCAAAATTATGTAAAAATATACTGAAGTTATAATTATGCTGCTTACGTCGATCATTAGATGGCACTTGAATATAACCCTGGATGATTAACATTCATATATCATGGCATTTGCATGGTAATCTAAAGTAATGCAAAGAATACGTCCTAAAAACCACAGTAGCACCATGGTCCTTTCGTGTTAGTTTTCAGAAACAAAAGGGTCATGTGAGGTATGCGACTCAAAATTGACCCAGTATGACTGATGTTGTGTTGCTAAAATGCATTAACAGGGAATTGCTCACTGAACTGGGATCAAAAAAGACAATATATCCAACGAAGAACCAAATCTGTAATCTGCTTTTCCTCATTTTATAATGTCTGATTGCTGGATTTAGAAGAGCAAACAGGATATTTCTAGTCAAGCAGGGTGTTACTTTACTTCATTACAACATCTTGATGTTTACTCTGCCTGAGCTTTTGAAGGCCTAAAGTGGTGACCTAGATAAAGCTCAGTTTTTATGGTCTCACACCTGTGAATTTGTCTGTTACAACAATCAGAGTACTATCACACGATCAATAAATTCGACATGTGGCTTCCACGCGATAACAAACGCTTACCTTTTCAACCTTGTCATAGTTTTTAGCCTTGATCTGTGGACACATTTGAAAACCAATATTATAAAAAAATATTGTGATGGTCTGTAGCAAGACTGATTTGCTCCACACATAAACCCTTTAACCTCAACAATGTGACATTCACACAACTCTGCATAACATTGTGTCCGTTAACTCCATTTATTAAAAGCATGTGATGCTGCATATCATATCAGTCACAAGATTCACTAGAGCTAGAGTTTGAAGAATTACTCATTTTATGTGTGTGCACAGGCCACAAAGCAACCAATGTTGTGCATTCGAGCACCAGAAGGCACTGCTCATAGGCGAACATCACTGCAAGTGACAAATAAAAAAAATTAGGTACAGAAAATGGCCCGATTTAACGACAAACACCACTTTAAAAGAGACTAAACTCTACCAGAGAAGATTTTAGACTGTATTTTGCAATGCACTTCAGTACATTTGTGTTGTTGCAAAATGTAAACTGTAGTATTGCACAGCTCTGTATTTAAAGATAAGTATGTTACACTTGCATAGGCCAATATATAGCAAAACTCAAATGCATATTTGCAAAATGTAAACTATATTAACGTCCAGCTCTAATCTGTTAAATTCTAATATACGGCATGAAGATATTAAGATATTATAAACATTAACATCATGATTTTCTGTAAAGCTGCTCTAAAATGAACGAGATGCTCTACACAGGACTAAAACAGCAGATGATCGATTGTCAAAACCTGCAGCTCATAGTTTATGAATCTTCCTGTAAGTCACCTCTCTTGGTGATGAGGGTCTGATCTTCGGTACGCAGTGGGTTGCTCTTTTCCCATTGGATGTATTTCTTCCACATCTCCACCTGCTGGGCCTCCTGTGGGGAGTTCTGGGGCGGCACTGAGGGGGCGTTCCGGTCCAAACCCTTCATCACCGTCTCATACTCCTGAACGGGATTACAATCACACCATCAGCATAGAGAAATAGCATGACGAGAAGAAAGAGATGCAGATGCGATTGTGAGAGATTTCTAAAAATAGTACTTTTTTTTAATGTGCTTTTTTGCACATATTTAAAAAAAAAACTTTATTGCTGTATCCTATCATACACTTTCACCCGTGCAGAACTCACCTTGGCAACTCTCCTGGCGTTCATGTAGTCTCTGCTCCGGTCTTCAATCATCTTTTTGGCCAAGTGCACGTTTATGCCCTTTATAATGGAACAAAAGCGATTTATGGACAGTATGTGCACATTACAAGCAAATTAACAATAGAAATCTGAAGATGACTTGCTCCTAACAAACCTGAATTCTTGCTGAGTGTCCTGAACCAGAATAACACATCCATTAATTCTCACCTCTTCATATTTGCTGTAGTCCCTCCAGAGCTGCTCAATGTTAATCATGGGGTTGACGCAGCCTCTCTGATACACGCGTCTGACGGCTGTGATGCGCTGGTTCTCAGCATATGACCCCACAGCCTCTCTAGAGGCGCATACAGAGAGCCCTTCAAATGCCTCATCAACTTCTTTAATGACCGTGAAATTAGTTTTGAAAATATAAATGGTGCACTTACACTCCTTTGAGGAAATTGATGTAATCCACCCAAATCTAAGAGAAGGAGAAGAGTTTTGCGTTAATGTCCATAAAGCCATAGAACAAGTTAGGATAGAACTAACGGTCAAAACACTCACCTGATAGGACATAATCTCCATCCCAATCTTATCCAAGGCAAAATCATAAGCCTGTGCCATCTTTTCCCTGCCAAAGGACAGCACATTTGAAGTATTTAAAGCCACTTTTTAAGTATGTGTGCAACAAGAAAACATACAACTAACAATGCACAAGAAAGTGACCAAGTGATAAAACCATTAAGCAATAATGTGCAAATTTCTGTTTTTAAAATTGGTTGTAAAGTAAAAGTAGGCCTAAATCTGTAAAAAAAAAAAAATTCAAGTCCAGAAAAAAAAAAAATGCTTTTATCTTGCATTCTTCTAACTTGGATCAAAAGTGGATCACTAAAGTGGATCAAAAAAATCAAAGTTGTCATAAGACAAGAACGCATTTTGGTTTTAGGTTTTAGGACAACTTTGGATCCACTTCAAATGTTGACTAGTGTATATTATCAGCATAACAGTGAGAATCAACTTGGTTATTAATCATTGTCCCTCTTTTACTTTAATGGCAAAACTTGATATTCATGTTATCCAGCATTATTTGAGGAAGTTTCAAAGAGCATCTTGTGTTTCCATGGAAAATTTGCATAGTCATTGTCAAAAATTGACCTATCTGATAAGCAAACTAATTATAATGCAGAATCAGATTTTTTTCCTATTCATTCTACATCGTGTTTTATTTTTTTAAGCATTAAAGTAATTTCCTTCTAGATTTTGAATCCCAGATTGAACTGTGTTCTCAGAGCTTTTTGACCCCTCTGTATATTAGTGTATTATCAATCACCTTCTTCTCTAGATAAAGTCACTTGATCACTACTTTAAAGCCATATAAACACAACTGTGTCACATACTTATAGCTGGGCAGTTTCCCTTTGGTTTCCCGTACATATGAGAGGTAACACTTCCACAGGTCAATGTGCAGAACCTTCATTAAGCACCTCTGAAATAACTGAGCAAGAGAGACGCAAAACACAGCACATACAATTACAGTACTGCCTGTAATACTGTAATCATGCACACACACTTTAAATTACAGCAATCCTTTAACAAAATATTACTGCGATAGTAACATCGTACAGACTTAGGATTGCATAATCATGATAAAGAGAAACACATATCAGTCAACAAATTCTAGATTAGGCTCCAAAATTATGTAAAAATATACTGAAGTTATAATTATGCTGCTTACGTCGATCATTAGATGGCACTTGAATATAACCCTGGATGATTAACATTCATATATCATGGCATTTGCATGGTAATCTAAAGTAATGCAAAGAATACCACGTCCTAAAAACCACAGTAGCACCATGGTCCTTTCGTGTTAGTTTTCAGAAACAAAAGGGTCATGTGAGGTATGCGACTCAAAATTGACCCAGTATGACTGATGTTGTGTTGCTAAAATGCATTAACAGGGAATTGCTCACTGAACTGGGATCAAAAAAGACAATATATCCAACGAAGAACCAAATCTGTAATCTGCTTTTCCTCATTTTATAATGTCTGATTGCTGGATTTAGAAGAGCAAACAGGATATTTCTAGTCAAGCAGGGTGTTACTTTACTTCATTACAACATCTTGATGTTTACTCTGCCTGAGCTTTTGAAGGCCTAAAGTGGTGACCTAGATAAAGCTCAGTTTTTATGGTCTCACACCTGTGAATTTGTCTGTTACAACAATCAGAGTACTATCACACGATCAATAAATTCGACATGTGGCTTCCACGCGATAACAAACGCTTACCTTTTCAACCTTGTCATAGTTTTTAGCCTTGATCTGTGGACACATTTGAAAACCAATATTATAAAAAAATATTGTGATGGTCTGTAGCAAGACTGATTTGCTCCACACATAAACCCTTTAACCTCAACAATGTGACATTCACACAACTCTGCATAACATTGTGTCCGTTAACTCCATTTATTAAAAGCATGTGATGCTGCATATCATATCAGTCACAAGATTCACTAGAGCTAGAGTTTGAAGAATTACTCATTTTATGTGTGTGCACAGGCCACAAAGCAACCAATGTTGTGCATTATGTGTTAGTAAAAATATCAGTGCTGTCAAACGATTGATCGCGATTAATCGCATCCAAAATAAAAGGTTTTGTTTACATAATATATGTGTGTATACTGTGTATATTTATTATGTATATATAAATACACACACATACAGTATATATTTTGAAAATATTTGCATGTATATATTTATATTCTTATATTTTATATCATATATAAATATAATATATAAACAAAATTTTTCTTAAATATATACATGCATGTGTTTGTATTTATATGTACATAATAAATATACACAGTATACACACATATATTATGTAAACAAAACCTTTTATTTTGGATGCGATTAATCGCGATTAATCGTTTGACAGCACTAAAAAAAATATATAAATTTTTGGAGTGCATAGTCCTGACAAAGCATCGACCCTATGAGCTGCATCTGAAGATTTTACAAAGCTATAGTTTTTGGCTCAGTAAGTAAAAACAAGTACTATAGAGTTGGGAATGTGTCATATGAAATATCATGCTCAAATGATGACGATAACTTACAATACAGGTTTACTCAAGTTTATTTCTCTTATTCAAAATCCTCCAAGCCAAAAAAAAAAAAAATCATCATCACAGAGGTTACAAATCAACATTTAATCATTTTTGTAGTAACATTTCAACCTCAAATAAATAAATTTGCTTTGAATAAGAGCCAACAATAAACAGCAAAAACGTTGCAATACTGTGTATTAAAAAAAAACACACACACCAAGAAAACAATCTCATATCATTTCTCACCACTACGTCATACACAGAAATAAAACTTCAAGGCTCAACAATAAGGATTTATCTCTGCTGGCATGACATAAATATAATAAATAACTTGTCAGAAAAAAATACAAATTTTCATTAAACTCTAATTTTCCCCAAAGCTGCCACAACTAGCCTATAATGTCAGTGCAATGACAGTTTTAAAAGGAAGCTGTTGGGATGGGATATAACAAAATAAAAAAGGTAACTGCAACGGAACTCACATTCCAGACCCTTTTCCTCACGATTCAGTTTAGAAAAGATTGTGTTATAAACTAACATCATGCAATTTTTGACTTTTTTCTCAGAAAAATAAACTTGCGAGTCAACAAAGAGTCATAAACTCACAATTGCGAGAAAACTTGTAAGAAAAGAATTGTGAAGTAAAAAGTTGCAATTATATTTTTGCAATTTTTCTAGTAGCAGAAAAAACAATTGCGAGATGTAAATTTAGAATGTCGAGGAAAAAGTCAGAATTCTCAGTTTATATCTCGCAATAATTAATTTATATCTTATAGACTTGCTAGAAAAAAAGTCTGAATTGTGAAATAAAAGTCACAATTTTTTAATCCTGTGCGGAAATGGGCTTGCATGGCTATGAATTCATAAACATGCTTTACAGTGCAAAACGTGTTATTTTTAGTCTTCGGTCTATTTCAAGAAAAGTTCCTAAGTCTTTTGCTGGTCATTCAGACAATTTCCTCCACAACACAAAATCTTCATTTCTTAGCCAGTTAAAATAATGATTTGCAACAAATGTTTAATAAATCACAGAAATCCAGATGTTTATATTTGCGAGGCATAAACATATCATGGGATGAATGATTTAGTAGCCAACTGATAGAGCAAGTGATTCTGGTAACTGGCCTAAAACTCAGTCATGAACTTATGCAAGTTTCAGTATTCTGATCAAATATACATGCAAATGCATTCCTAAAGACAAACAGCAGTCAAGTGTGAAAATTCTCCCAAGTACTCAAATAACTGGCACAAATGATGAGAACTGATTTTAAACATTTAGTGAAATCATTTGGAGAACTGTGGTATCCGTGGTATGGTAGTATAAAACCAGATTAGCGAGAACTTGCAAGAGTGAAGCGGATATACAGACTCTCTGAATCTAGTTGTAATAGACCTTAGTCAGAGCAGCCATGTATTGGCAATTTTCTCCAAATGATTTCACTAACTGTTTCAGAGGTACAGAAACTCTGTAGGATTGTGTAACTATACATTTTTTTTTTTTTTAAATAGACTTCCAAAAAACAATTGCCTATTATCAAACAGACCATCAGGGACTGAAGCATTTTCACTGATAACATAAATGGTAAAGGCAGTTTTTTTTTTTTAGCTGAATTAATTAATTCTTAATTGTCTGTGCAAGTGTACTGTACTACATTCTAGTGTCGCAACATTAGAAACAAAAACTTTAACAGAAAACGGATAAAATTGTTAACATTAGATAATATGCCTGTTATCACTAAGAGGATAGTTGACCCAAAAATGAAAATCTTTATCATTTACTCACCCTCATGCTGTAACATTACTTTCTACTATAGAACATAAAAGAAAAGTAAAAACATTAAACTGTTTCCCCTCCATACAATTGCACAGGCAAAACAAAAATATTTTTTTTAAAGGTCTATTTTGTTCCACAGGGGAACGTCATACAGGTTCAGAATGACAGGAGATCGAGCAAATAATGTCAATTTTCATTTCAAGGTTAACTACCCCAAAGGCCATTTCAGTTAACCTCTGTGGTCCTTCATAATGTTAAATCGCAGTAATATCGCTGAGATCAGCTGTAAGAGGTGGCTGGCAGAGTGTCTGAGCTCCAGGGCAAATGGTGACAGCCTGACATACTTAACCAACCTCTCAACAGCTCCAAATGAAATCAAAACTCAGCATGACACAGTGTGAAAAATACTGGTATTGAGGCAGAATGGCTCTGGGGCACGTTCACTGCGGGACTGCGGTCTCCATGCCTCGGACAGACGCACGCATGCACACACACTCACTGACACAAATTACAATGCACATTACAACGACAAGCCAAACTTGTTAAGAGTGCATTTTATTACAGTAGGGGTAAAAAGAACAGTTTTCTCAAAACCAAGCAGTTTTGACTAAGGGTGGAGAAGCTTGAAGAATAATCAAACAGCAATTATTTTCATGATCGGAAATACTCAATCATACTGTAAGTAATCTGATCCACATCAGTGCATAAAAACCTACATGATTTGTTCTTGATTGTTCTAATATCCACCTTATTTTTGACTTAAGAGCAGCCTGAATGTGCAAGGCTTCCGGTGCCCTTGACTTCCCATTATTTTAGCTGCACAAACACAGTCTGTTATGTTGCTTGCTATTGCAAACAGGGTTTTTTTATTTTTTTTTATTCATTATGACAATCATAAACACACTGGTTTGTAGTACTTTTACGGTTTACAGCACTTCGTTATTCTTCTAATTATTTACCTATAGTGCCTAGGGGGGGGTGGATTGGAAATCACAATTGGGGATCTGAAACTAAGAAAACAGATTATATATATATACATACACAGGTGCATCTCAGTAAATTAGAATGTAGTGGAAAAGTTCATTTATTTCAGTAATTCAACTCAAATTGTGAAACTCGTGTATTAAATAA
>NW_015536479.1:853732-867174 GCF_001515605.1 Sinocyclocheilus anshuiensis
TATATATAATTAAACACAGCTCTCCAATTATTTGGACATAATATCCATGGTGATGTCTCTATCTGGAGAAAAAAAATTGTGGATATGCGATTTGAAATACAATCCTAACTGCCACTTCACTAAGATCCATCCCAATTGGTGCATTTTATCTTTTGGATGCAGTAACGATTAAAGGGTTAGTTCACCCAAAAACGAAAATTACCCCATGATTTACTCACCCTCAAGCCATCCTAGGTGTACATGACATTCTTCTTTCAGACGAATACAATCGGAGTTATGCTAAATAATGTCCAGGCTAATCCATGCTTTATAATGGGAGTGGATGGTAGCCCAACATTTGAAGTCCAAAAAATTGCACCCATCCATTATAAAAGAAGTCCACATGGCTCCGGGGGGTTAATAAAGGCCTTCCGAAGCGACGCAATGCGTTTGTGTAAGAAAAACATCCATATTTACAACTTTATAAATCTTAATCTCTAGCTCCCGCTAACTGTCGTACGCTCGTTCACGAGAGACTGGCGTCCAGCGGATGACGTAGCACATAGGCAAACGCGGTGACAAACGCGGAAGCGCAGAGGAGAGAGCAAAACAAAACACCGGTCACAAATTAGTAGTACAAAACGAGGATTTGTAAAGAAAAATGTCGGAGGATTTCGATATAAACCAAGAGGACACTGGTTTGCCATTGCCGTATAAACAAAACTTGTTTCTTGCTAGACTAGCATATTCTCACCGGAGCTTATGCTACATCATCCGCTGGACGCCACTCTCTAGTGAACGAGCGTACAACAGTTAGCGGAAGTTAGATTAAGGTTTATAAAGTTGTAAATATGGATATTTTTCTTTCTTTTATAATGTATGTGTCAATTTTTTGGACTTCAAATTTTGGGCTACCATCCACTCCCATTATAAAGCGTGGAATAGCCTGGACATTATTTAATATAACTCCGATTGTATTCGTCTGAAAGAAGAATGTCATATACACCTGGATGGCTTGAGCGTGAGTAAATCATGGGGTCATTTTCATTTTTGGGTGAACTATCCCTTTAAAAACTGTTGAGACTGCAAATCAAAATTGACCCACTTCAACTCAAAAGAAAAATTCTTTTTTGAAAGTGATTACAAGTGATAGAGTAATTGAACGGAATAGTTTGAAATGTTTCTACAATGCATTCACAATATTTCTGCAAACTGTTTAAACTAATCACTACAAAAATGACATCAAGCTAGTAACATTAACTTATCTTAAAGCAAATGTAGGTTATTTTCTTGATATTATACATATTTCTTTGGGAATGAAGCCCGACAGTTTTGGTTTGGAAAATGTGAAACTCTTTGGTGTACAGTGTTTCTCCAAAAACATCAACATTTTTGGGTAATTTCCTTCTTAACTTTATATTAGGAAAGAGCAAAAGCTTATTTGAGGGAATTGTGGACGGCAACATTTGCAAAGGTGGGATAGCTCAGTATTTTAGGGTGGGGCAAAGGGTCAACTGTAACGACCAACTAGGCAGAAAGAAAAAAAATAAATCATTACAACCACCCTCCACCAAAAATTTGTAAGAGTATAAAAAATAAGTTACACATTCAGCTTTCTTAGTGGTATCACTTCATTTATACCCAGAGAAAAAATATGATTTGCCAATTTAATGGAGAAAAAAAAAAAAAACATCTATAAAAAGATAAGTGACTGCAGTAGTTAATGTGAAGTTAGTTGAATTAAATGTGTGCACCTAAATGTTACATGTAAGATACTTACCATTACAATAATTAATCTGTTCCTAAACCGCACACCTACATATGAAATTTATAATGCTTTTTTTCCACATTGCCTTAAAGAAATACCTTGAAATGTACAAGTATGTGGCCAGGTGTTGCATTTTGTGGTGGCGAGTGTGCACTTGCAAAACACCGTATAATTTGCCTCAGGATTTAGACAAACTAGTTAATGTGAGAACTAGTGTGCATGCTAGACTACGACTCGCATGTATAAAATGGAATGAGGGACTATAGAAAAATAGACACTAATATGGACAAAATCTTGAATAATTAATTTGAAACAAACCACAACAACCTCAAAGAAATGACACAGGAGGCAAGAAATTGACACAAGTAATAAAGGCTAAAGCACTCCAATACCATTAAAATTGTTTTAATGCTGTTGCAGATAAAACATGCAACAATATCACCTCATAAAACTGAAAAATATAAGGAAAAGAATGACTTGAGAACCCCTAATGATACAAGCTATGAGTTTCCCTTGACTCCCTGAGATTATTGTGCATTTGTTGGTGTTGTGTGAATATCACATTGTTGATCAAAACGGGGAGAAGCATTGTCATGCACAGATTAGAAAAAATATTTAATTAAAATAAAGTATAACCTCAGCTTCAATGTATAGCTTCCAGAATCTGCCCGAACTGGGAAACTGGGCGACAAGTCGCTCATATGTCTTCCTTGCTTTGTCTATGGGTTGATTCTAAAAGAAGTAAAATTCATTTACATACAGAATCATAAGGTACGTCCCAAAGACCGTTTACATGAGATAGCATCAGATATGCTGTCAGAGACCCCCGTTCCCTCCCAAAACACGTTACCCCAGGTAAAAAGGAATGCAACCCTGTGTCACTAAACCTGTGCTTCACGAATCAGTATGCTCCAAGCGTCGAGGTCATATGGATTTTCTTCCAACTTCTTCTCTGCTTTCTTCACCTTCTCTGGGATGTACTCTGCCGCCTGTTGAGGGAAATAGAAACGTGCGATATGAATGACATGTGCAACAGGTGACACTGGGGAAATGAGTACATATTCATATTTTGGACATATAACCATGAGCCGAACTACTATGTTAATGGTTCTCAATCTTTGCCTTGAAGTATTGCAAATCTCTCAAATTAAGTTCATGTCTTTGAGTCTCTACTAATGATAGAAAACTGACGCTATAAACCAGGTTGGTCTAATAAAAAACAGGTAGGGACTGTGCAATACTGAGGACTTAAGGATTTAAAACCACCAAAAACACGTTTAACAACAGAGCTCCTAGTTGAAATACAACTGTTACCAAATACAAAAGCTGCCTTCATAGAGAACATTTTCACACCAAAAGCCAACTTATTTTAAAATACTCAAGGATAATTAAAAGTCTCGTTGTTCACTCAGCATCTTGATATCAGTAAA
The DNA here is from genome assembly GCF_001515605.1 of Sinocyclocheilus anshuiensis. Taxonomy (NCBI): domain Eukaryota; kingdom Metazoa; phylum Chordata; class Actinopteri; order Cypriniformes; family Cyprinidae; genus Sinocyclocheilus; species Sinocyclocheilus anshuiensis. The sequence continues at coordinate 856,910 of NW_015536479.1, forward strand.
TAACTCTGAGTGAAAGTAACGTTAACAAACAATGGCATCGTGGTGTTGCGCTGCAGTCGCCATTCACCTGAGCAACAGCATTACGTCAACGTTTCTCTATTCTACTACCTCCACAATTTCACTTATTACAGTAATGCAAAGCAAACGTTGCGCACACACTCGACGTATTCTATGATAGACGTGCTGTAAACATCGACACAACAGTCTGCTTCAGGAGCGATCTCAACAGTTAGGCCGCAAACACGAGCACTTGATCTCAAACACTCCACATATCATATGTCTTTATTTTACCTGGTCCGGAGGAGTTTCGGTGGACATGATGGAATACGAGTGCGATCCGAGTAAAGAAACGTCGACTGCTCAACTATCCCAAATAAACTAAGCGCAGACCGTGTTTAATGCAGCATTGTTTATTTGTGCAGACTCTTTGTGCGGCCGCTCGCCTCTCACCGCGCACTAAAATGGCAGCAGAGCGAGCGTAGACGTTGCGCCACGCCCACCGGAAACGATTTACTTCAAAATAAAAGCCGCTAGAAATCGAACCGACTGGTCGTTAATAATAATAATAATAATACATTCGAAATATGGTTATGCATTGAAGGATGAAGCCTTCTTAAAAACAAATGTATTCCTTGAAGTTAGTTCAGTAGGCATATGTGTCATGTTTTAAAGGGGTCATATGATGCGATTTCGATTTTTCCTTTCTCTTCGCCAGCCGTTCCTCACTTTATCCCCCGGCCTCTGCTCACTCAGGGCCGCCGTGTGTAACGCTGTGTTTCGTTGTGAAAGCGAAACTACTTTGTTTGGCCTTCCAAAAATGAACACGACTAGAAATCAGTGGTTAAGTTGTATTTACAACACTGTTCAAGAACAATTCAACCCAAATATTCAGTGACCCCTTTAAATCACTAGCTTGTTTGGAAGGGAAGCTATTTAGGCTACATTTACTATTATACCTGTCATGTAAACAGACAAAGCTGCATAATACGCTTTATACAAATAAGTACACATAAGTAATCTTATTTACTGTTCATTAACACGAATTGCATCTATGTGTTTGTTTATGTATTGTCGAAATCACTATTTTGTAATACAATAAAAATATATTCCTGTATACAGTGAAATATATTCATCTAATATGTCACTATTCCGTCAGGTATAAAGTATTCCAGTACAACCAATGTCCATGAAATTGCATTTTTTACATTTCTTTTTTTACATTTTGTTTACAAATCGATTAAATATCACATTGTCAGACTATTTATTAAGTATATTTAAAAACAATCATATATACAGTATACATGTACGTGCATTCCTCAAGCAGCAGTCTGAATTCCATGAACATTCCATTAGAACGTCTGTCAGTATCAGCATCACACACTGATGATGTCACAGCCAGTGCAGGAGTCCATGAGCCACATTCATCTAGAAATTGGAAATTTACTGTAATTAGTGTTGGATTATAGTGGCTTGTGATAACAATGGCTTGTGATAATAGAGTTCAGCCAGACAATTACAGAGAACTGGCTTTTGCGGCCCGTTTAGCTGCACAACTTGCTGTACCACAGTTGAAGGATGTCACTTTTCAGTCAGTCATCTGCAACTTTATGTGGAATTTGACAGACCAGTATGTCTGTTCTTTATAATTCTATTATATTCTATTATGTTCTATACTGTTCTCTTTTAATATAATTATATTATCCATCCATCCATTGTAGGGTCTATTCTATTCTATTCTATTCTATTCTAAACTGCTTCTCGTATGTAGGGTATATTATATTATATTATATTATATTATATTATATCATATTATATTATATTATATTAACAATTGTCTATTTTTCAGGAATTTGGAAGCGATACAGGCAGCATTAAGCTACCCGGTAAGTCTACTTTTCCACATTAATTCATACACTATAAAAGTGTACTGTGAATGTATGCGGATAAAGCTGGATATATTTATAGTAGTTGCAAGTTGGAGTTATTAATTCATTTTGTGATATGGAAATCTGCAAGGTTTAAAATGATACATGTAATTTTTCAGTTAGAACAGGAATTAAGTATTTTATGCATTTGAGTATGTGTGTGTAATGCCAGCTAGTCCATGGATGATTGCTGTTAGCAGAGGATGATGGTTTTACTCACATGTGACTTGCATAAACATATTTTGGTATAAACACATTTACTTTGAAATGTCGCCCTGTGTTTTGGAACAAAGCAAATGATCTATGGATCTGAATATACCCTAACCATAACCTAACATAAACTTAAAGTGCTAAAAACAAGTTTGCGTAATGAGACCTAAAACTCATTTTGCTTTTTTCCACACAGTTCTCCAGACAGCAAATCTATCAAATGCTGACTTCCATTGTAACATCAGCTGCCACAACTACAACTGATTTAATACCAAAACTTTCTACAATAGTAGGAATGATTCCGTCTGCAGTTGTAAACTCAAACAGGCCATCAACGTCCTCATCCACTGAGGATAATCATCAGGACACATCAGAAAGACCAGTGATCCTGAAGATGGAACAACTTCCATATGTGTATCCGCTTCAATCTCTTTTTGGGATCACGGTGGATGGTCTCCTCAGCAGCGCCGACTGCGATTTCAGCGACTCTCTGGGTAAAGACAACTCGCGTTCCTCTGAACTCGCTGGTATTGTGCTGGAGGAAGTTCTTCACCGGGTGAATGTGGTGATGCACAACAGCGTCTTGAAGATCAATGCAGCCTCGTCACCATGCTTCGTTTACTTCCGCCCCGACGATTCCTGCACTGATATTGGGGAGTTACTGATCAGTGGTGTCATCCGAAAGCTGAGTGTTTTACATTGCCACATATCCCGCGCAGTGGCCACGACAGCCATCGGCACGGTTCTTGCAGCAATAGAAGGCAAACTCCCATGCGCTCTCAGCCCGAGCCATTGGGTGGAGGTCACAAGTAATGTAATTGACTACATTGTGGAGGATGTCATTAGCGCCTGGTCAAACAATCCCACTGCAGCATCCAGAACATGGGAAACCGGGCCTGTCCCAGTTCTGAGGCCGACTTTTGAGTCATCTGAAGGAGGAATGTCACTCATCCTGCTGGAATCAAATCATCCCTCAGGCAGTGACAAGCCAAAGACCACCTTATTTGATTCACTGATGACCGCTCTATATATGTCGAAGTGCAGCGGTCACTTCAGCTCACAGGACAATAGTTACGCAGCCTCAGAGCGTCTGCATCAAAGACTCGCAGATTTAATGAACTGCGTCTTACGATGCAAGACGAGTGTCTCGAAGGAGGTCAGAATGGCAGCTATAGACTTTCTCCATTATTTTGTGGAGGAACTTGTGCAGCGGCTTTTTGTGTCCTCCGCTTTCCCCTGCCCTGCGACGCTCCCTGAAAATACTCCAGTGATGCCCTTCATCATCAAAGAAGAGGATTTCGGTCTGACAGTGGTGGATCATCTGACAGAGCTGCTGGTCAGTCAAGCTTTTGACTTGCTGGCAAAGAGATTTCCATCAAGTGAATCTGTCAAGACTGAACGGAAGAGTCACGACGTGTCAATACAGGAGGATCTACCAGAATTGACCTTCAGAGAGAAGTTAAAGATGATGAAATCAAACGTCCTTAAAAAGGTTATTTCTCCTCTGTATAAGTGTGCTACCTAATATCTCTGCTTATTTATTGAAATAAAGTCTGTTTTGTCATTTGTTTGCAACTTAAGAATCCTTTCAGATCCAAGGACAGCAAGAACAAGGATGATGATGAGGAAACAACAGAGGAGCGCGCAGATGGAAATACAACAGCTCCAGAACCCAAAAAGAAGAAGTCATTTTCAGGGTTCACGGTTTCCTTTTCCATAAAAATAAAGTATCTTACATGATTTTGGTCCGCAAGTGCATAATTTTTTTTTTGCCCCCAAAGAAAACATTGCTGCTTGAGTTTGCAACAGCAGGACTGGCTGCACAGGAAAGGCTGATGGAGCCCCTAAATATAGTCACTGAGATTCATTAGAGATCATTAGTGCTCTAATGTCCTTAGATATTTGCAAATGATGTAAAAGCAAGCCGCTGGGTTCATATATATAACACCTGCAGCATTATGGGCAATATGTCTATCTGCAACACTTGGAAGACCAAACAATGACGAACTTCACAAGCAAAAAATGTAATTTTTTATTCAAGGGAATAGTCCCTTGAAAATGTGAACACAACAAGAGCAGATACATCACCCTTTTAGTCAGGCCAGAAAAAATGTCGGAGCACATGATTGTAATTTTGAAGCTCATAAATTACCTGCAAAACGACTGTCATGAGTCGTGAATTTGTATCTCACAATAATACAAAGATGTTTGACTACAGTCTAATGATCTGTCAGTCACCAGGTTGATTTTGATACTTCTGGGTCATTTATCAGAAGTAGAACAAGGAAGAAGGACAACAGTCACCACCAGCCTATTTCTTCGTACTCCATGCAATCTTTAGTACAATACAATTTAATAAAAATAGCCTACATTATTTCTTTTGAACACAGACACCTCGGTGCTCTCTCTCTTTCTCTGTTTTTTGTAATTCATTTACATTTGTTAACATTTAGCACTTTGTTTTAAGGTATAGAAATATATGTACAAATAAAGAAATAAATAATAGAAATAATTTGTGAAAATGTGATCTATATGTACACTTGTCAAAAAATATAATGGTTAAAATGAAAGCGAAATTAAAGAACACATTATTATTATTATTATTATTATAATGTTGTTGATGATGATGATGATGATTTAGGGGCAACTGGAAAAGTGGTACAGGTGCATCTAAAAAAAATAGAATATCATGAAAAAGTTAGTTTTTTTGTAACTTATTTCAAAAAGTTAAACTTCATTACATGTAAAGTAAAACATTTCAAAAGTTTTTTAGTTTTAATTTTCATGATTAGAGTTTACAGCTCATGAAAGTCAAAAACCCAGTATCTCAGAATATTAGAATATTTAAATTTGAGTTTCATTAAATGACCATCCATACAGTATAAATTCCCGGTTTCTCTTGTTCTTTGAAACCTCAATAATGGGGAAGACTGCTGACTTGGCAATGGTCCAGAAGACAATCATTGACACCCTCCACAAGGAGGGTAAGTCACAGAAGGTCATTACTGAAAGGGGCTGTTCACAGAGTGCTGTATCAAAGCATTTTAAATGCAAAGTTGACTGGAAGGAAGATAATGGGTAGGAAAAGATGCACAAGCAACAGGGATGACCACAAGCTTGAGAATACTGTCAAGCAAAGCCGATTCAAACACTTGGGAGAGCTTCACAAGGAGTGGACTGAAGCTGGAGTCAGTGCATCAAGAGTTACCACACCACAACGCCTTTGTCCGCTTGAGAAACGGTGTCTCTTCCGCAGCTCGGTACGCTTTCAACTCGTTTCTTTTTTTTGTCTCGAGTAAGACACTGTATGACATTAACGTTACATGATTTGACTGATTTTTACGTAGAAAGGGCGACAGCGCACCGCATTAAAAGAAATGACATAAGCGGTTTTCATAACCGCTGGCCAAATTCAAAAACGAAACTAAAATTAAATCATCTTTGAGAGCAAGGGGGCCCCCTGGTGTTTCGGGGGCCCTACGCAGCTTGCGTACTTTGCGTATAGGCAGGATCGACTCTGACCTGCCCACAGTGCCAAAATCACTTCCAAGTGCTTTGCTGACCCTGACATGTCAAACTGTGCTTGATTGGCCAGCCAACATGCCTGACCTGAACCCCATATGGAATCTATGGGATATTTTCAAGAGAAAGATGAGAAACAGTTGATCCAACAATACAGATGAGCTGAAGGCCGCTATTAAAGTCCGCGTGAACCGGAAGTTGCTGCCGACTTTATTTCAGTGTAGTGACGTATTTCCAGCTGAAACGGAATATTGAATAGAGGGCATGGCTTTGTGTTTGCGCTCCTCCTCTCTGTCTCTCACTCATAGCAATCTAAAGGTTGGAGGGGTGTGTTTAAGGATATTCTGCCCTAGCCGTCAAACTGACGTCATCAGAAAAGGAATGCCATTCCAGAGCGGAAGTAAATGTTCAGATTTTGATGTTTTGATGTAATTGTTCACATCATTACTAGCAATGTGTGCTAGTAAAGTAAATAAAGTCAATTTTGATTTCATGCGGACTTTAAAGAAACCTGTGCTTCAATAGAGCCTCAGCAGTGCCACAGACTGATCGCTTCCACGCCACACCTCACTGGTGCTGGAATTGTGCTAAAGGACCCCCGACCAAGTATTGAGTGCATAAATGAACATACTTTAAAGAACTTGAGATTTTCTGTTTTGCAAATCCATTTTTTTATTTTTTTTATTGATCTTAGGAAATATTCTAATATTTTGAGATAGGCTACTGGGTTTTTGACTTTCATGAGCTGTAAGCTCTAATCATCAAAACCGAAACAAAAAAACATTTTAAATGTTTTACGTTACATGTTGCCTAATGAATCTAGAAAATCTGAAAGTTTCACTTTTGAAATAACAAAAAAAAAAAAACTTTTCACGATATTCAATTTTGTAGAGATGCACCTGTAAAATTTAAATGCGGAAGGGAAACAACGCTTTCATTTTAGTCAGGCACATTTTCAGACACCACTGCTAACATTTTCCCAGCGTTCCGTGCGAGCGGCCTTTTCCTCCATTTTTGAGACGGAGTCAGGTGAGCGTCTTAGAGCTCAACTTTTAAAATGTGACATTTTTAGCCTTATGTGATGTAAACTAAAGCACAATTTCGACCAGTATTAATAAAAACAGACCTGAAGTCCATAATCCGCAGAGTTCTGCCTCGTGCGGCATAAGATGCTTTAGATTTTGAACGGATTGTGGGATGCTTGTTTGCCTCAGGCTAAACTTATCCGGAGCTCATTTCTCCTCAGTGCTGGGAAAACATACATTTTAGTTGATAATTTTTGTTGGTTTCTACTCGTACGCTTATTTTGAAGACGTAGTAACAACTATGAGCTACGTATAACTTAGTATAAGAACATAACAGCCTAGCGTTGAGGAAGATAAACACGCAGCAGCTCCGTGGAGAAGATGTAGCCATTGTATATGTGTTGCATAGTTCTAGAAACTACGGGACTATATTTATTGCTCAGACTAAAGGTTCTTGTATTTTTGTTCTCATATTAGGTTTATTTGACCTGGTCAAAGCATCATCATGCCAGGAAGGTAAGACATAAAAGCTGTCACAAATATAATCTGAATTGATGTGTAGTTCAGTGTGATAACAGGAATATATTTAATATTATAAAGCCATTTAACACTACAATACTTTGCTGAAAAAGCAGTTGTACAAACATTGTCATCTAACTGATAGTTTATACATTTTAGCAATTAAAGGCTTTTTAGTGTGATTGTAAAAAATCTTTTGCTATATATAAGCTATTAGAATTTCATCTTACTTTTTGGTCATAGAAATATCTAATTTTTGATTAGTTTGTGCCTCTAGATAAAGTTGTATTTTCCCCCTCATTCTTCAGTGTGTGCTTGATATTCTCACTATATCTTTCTTTATGCGCCACAAATGCTGATGTATCAAATATGGTTAAAACAAACAAGAACGTTTTTCTTTTATATTTAAAAAAAAAAAAAGGTGTTTGATTATGTGTCAGACTTTATGGGGTTAAATGTTGCTTGGCTCATGCATATAGCTGAAGATAAACAGTTTTTACCTTGTGTCTCTTAGGTTGTGGAGCAAGGCCATCTTTGCTGGCTACAAGCGTGGCCTGAGGAACCAGCGTGAGCACACTGCTCTGCTCAAGCTGGAGGGAGTCTACAAACGCGATGAGGTCGACTTCTACCTGGGCAAGCGTTGTGCCTACGTCTACAAGGCAAAAAAGTAAGTGATGCACAGTGAAGTCATTATGGGGCGAGTGACGTGTGTGAGGAAAGACTTGAGTCTGCGCTGCTGTCAGTAATATGTTTGTCATGTTTTTGCTGTTATGGCACCACATTGAGTTTCTTTGGTATTTTTCCAAAATTCTTTTTTTTTTTAATCTAATATGTTTAACCTTCATAATCTGTTTTTTATTTTTTGGGTCATCACTGGTATTCAGCTCATTGAATGTTGTGTTTCACATGGAATGTCAGATTTTGGAAGTAAAATGGGTTATGAATGGTTTCCGTGTTGACATTAATAGACAGTTTGAATGTAATTGCGAAACATATTTTGACATTTGCATGCAGAGACATCATCATTCATCATTTCTATCGATGGTCTTGTTTGGGTTCTGTCCATAGTTGGCGCTGTTATTTAAAGTGAGTTTTGTATGTTGTCTGAAGGAACACCGCAACACCTGGCGGTAAACCCAACAAGACGCGCGTCATCTGGGGTAAAGTCACACGGGCTCATGGAAACAGTGGAATGGTTCGTGCCAAGTTCAAGAGCAACCTTCCAGCGAAGGCTATCGGGCACAGGATTCGTGTGGTAAGGGTCTTAAAGTTTCTTTCAAATATCAATGTCTGTCCCTGAAATGCGTACTTGCTAGTCTAACAGACTTGTAAGGCTGGTTATATTTTGTGTTTGCTAGCGTGTTCTGTCCATTTTCATTTGTCCAGTATATGCATGCTTTTATAGTGTGGCAGTGACAAAAAACATTATTCGTGCTGGTTTAACAATTTCGCCAAAGGTCTTGCTGATGTTGCTCTTAGTGCTACCTTGTACGTTTTAATCAAGTTTGTCTGTTGGCATTTTAGCAAGTAATTTAACTTTGTGGTGGTCTCTTGAGCTTTATTGTGAAGCTTTGTCATTGAAGGTGTATTAATTGATGATATTCCTGCAGTGAAATGTGTATCAGAAACTGCATTTCCTCCAAAGTTACGCTAGAAAGGAGGACAAACAAGTCTGAATGCACTGATTGCAAGAACCGTGTCACTAGAGTAACTTGGTCTTGTACTTTTGCCTTCCTCAGGGTCACGGTGGGGTTTTGTAGGTCTCTCACATGTGGCAACACACCTGACAAGAGATTTTGGAAGATCCTGTCGTATTTGATGTATGCCAGGGGTGTCCAAACTTGGTCCTGGAGTGCCTCTGTCCTGCAGAGTTTAGCTCCAACTTGCCACAGCACACCTGCCTGGAAGTTTCTTGTGTGCCTAGCCTTGATTGGCTGGTTCAGGTGTTAAATTAAAAGTCTGCAGGACAGTGTCCCTCCAGGAGCAGGATTGGACAGCCCTGATGTAGGATGTTTGGGCGCAAATGCATTCCCTTGTACTTTACAATCTGCTTCAGGTTTAAAAAAGGGGGAATGTACAGTTGTTGATGCTTGACTTGATGCTGTAAATGTATTAATTTGAATGCCATGTTGACTGTCAGTATGTTTGTGGCAAACTGTATGAAATGCTTCATTTCCAAAAAAAGCTGCAAGTATTCAACAATTAACTAATTTTTTGCTTTTGTTTTTCAGATGCTGTACCCATCTCGTGTGTAACCTGCTTTTGTGTACAGACAATAAAAAATTGGTCCAAAAAGTTGCCTGTCTGATCTTGCTTCAGTTTGCAAAGCATAGTTTTTGCAACCACTTTGAAATCTTGCTAGCTTTTGCAATTTTCTGCCCTGTTTTTTTCTTCCAGTAGAGCGACGTCTGAGAATTGTAGTGTTTGTATCGAGCCAGATTAGCAGAGGAACTGATGCGCCAGTTGAACCATCTGTAGAAGAACTGAAAAGAGCACAATTAAGGGAAATTACAGGTTTCATCATTAACACTTCCTTACTCAACACTGGAGCACTTACGAGAACATTTTGTCTGGGTTTAGTGTAGATCAGGATACAGAGAACGGACATTTGACTTAATGGTAAGTAATAGCAACTGCTGAGCTTGTAAGAAACCCCATTCAGTGACAGTTAACTGTCTTCGTCTGACTAAATTAATTAGCGTAGTCAAACTAGAGTAAGTGAGTTTTATACATTGAGTGTACAGTGCATAAGATGAGTAGTGACACTGTCAAAGCTATCCAGACACTAAAATATATATATAAAAAAAAAAAAAGGTGTCCTGTGATGTTGGCCAGACAGACGTGGCATGTTTCTAACGTTAATATATCTTGAAAATAAAATTGTTTTTTAAAGTGAAGCTGGTAAGTGACATTAGTAAAATATGTATTGTAACAGTTATACAATGAGATAGGAAGTTATTGTAATTCCAGCTACTTGCCTGTTGTGTATGTATATGTATATGTAATACACTAGTAGCAGGTATTACATTAATTTGTCTAAAGTGTGTGTGTGTGTGTATATATA
>NW_015536479.1:868284-881836 GCF_001515605.1 Sinocyclocheilus anshuiensis
ATAATTATATGGATAATAAACTTATTTAATATATATTGATATTTTAAATAATTTATGGCTGCATGTAGAGAGGAAATGCATGGATATATTTTTGTGTTTCTACATAATTGCGCTCTGAACGGGTCAGGTGTCGTTTCCGATGAAACAGTGAAACGAGAGGAATAATATCCGCATATTTTGCAGAATCATCATCGCGCTGTACTTTGTGGGATTGTAAAATTCCACTCCAGAGCCTCGCGCTTATTACCACACTGCAATACTAGTGTTTGACTGCAGAGGCTGCGCGTCGCCTTCAGTTGCGCGATAAGCCCCGCCCACTAACAGAGCTCTGACGCGTTCACGGGGAAGTGAATTGTGGGAAACGTAGTTCCACCAAATCGGCACTTTAAACGATGTGAACTTGTAGCAAACGCTCGTTACACTACATTTCCCATAACGGCGTCCATCTGAGTCCTTCAAATAGCTGGTTTAAAACGAAGTTGTTTTGCTCCATCCGCTGTAGAAGATCCGCAGACCAACGAGACGAACAGGTATCTGCTGCAGTGGACGTTTTTTAATCTTTTGTTTCATATGTAAAATAAGACGCACATTCGCTTTACGTAATGAATCTACATTGATTTGAGTTCATTTATAATGTAACGTTTTGTAGAAATAACTTGCAGCTAATGTATAATTATATGGATAATAAACTTCCCGCCCACTAACAGAGCTCTGACGCGTTCACGGGGAAGTGAATTGTGGGAAACGTAGTTCCACCAAATCGGCACTTTAAACGATGTGAACTTGTAGCAAACGCTCGTTACACTACATTTCCCATAACGGCGTCCATCTGAGTCCTTCAAATAGCTGGTTTAAAACGAAGTTGTTTTGCTCCATCCGCTGTAGAAGATCCGCAGACCAACCAGACGAACAGGTATCTGCTGCAGTGGACGTTTTTTAATCTTTTGTTTCATATGTAAAATAAGATTTATTGCAGTATAATTTGCATGCTACACATTTGTAATTCTGACACCATCATTTAAAAATGTTTTAAACGGTTTCTGATTTTAGCATCATTTGACATGTCATGGTAAATTATTACATTGACTTTTAAGAAGATTAAGCAAACAACCAAAACGCATCTTTCATGTGAATAAGCGCTAACGTTACTGCGAAGGACATCGTGTTTCTCGGTGTGTTATATCCTGATGTAACGCTAGGTGACATCTATTGTCTCCGTAACGTTACAAGTCTGATGATATGCTCTTGTTTAGACGGGATTGAAACGCATTTGTGCAGCTCGTATTATTTTTGATGCGTGATGCTTAATTATAGTCCAGATCTGGATACATATGTGCCACAGAATTAAGTGGGAAATTATTATCCCCCCCCCAAAAAAAGAAGCATCAATGGCATTATTACAATAAGAATGTGATTATATAAGATGTGCTCTTTGCCATAATAAAACACAGATCAGTTTGGGTAATGTTAATTATATATCTCCCCGTGGTTTGTTTAATCTAAAAAAGCCTGTAGATGTCCCTGAATGAAGCCCGTGTGGTTTGTTGTTTTCAATCTTCTTTTTGGGAACTGGTTGTTCTCTTCTGGTTAGAGGAGATGTGGGGCCTATCACACTCTAATAAACACGAGAAAGACTTAAAGCTTTAACCAGTGCTATCCAATGTCATCTAATGTAGATATCATTTGTGTTTTTATTGTGTCTTCCGAGATTGTAGCTATCAGTCAAAGTGTAATCGTGTATTCGCCAGATAAATGCCGCACTCTCGCTATACAGATCAATATATTAATGTGCATGTTCATTTACGACAGCATCATATCTGTCCGGTAATGCCAGAATACTGGCCGTGTGTCAAAAGCTAGTGAGCATAGTCAACATCAATAGTACATTATTAGTAGCAACATGTTTTGGTCAATGCAGGCGCGTGAATCACATGAACCATGAAAAGAACATGTTCGGGCATACCGCAGAAACGAAAGAAATAATAAACTGTATTTTGCCTACAGTTACTGAAGTAAGTAAATGAAAGACCACTGAGATGTTTTGCATTATTACATACAGCTGAGCACATTTTCCCCTCACTTTCATTACCGTAATGCAATAAAACCTCATTCTCATGACTAAAAGTAAGTATAAATATGTAAATAAATACTATAAGTCTTACTATAATATATGTATTTTCTCTAGTGCAGTAAAAATGGCTAAGAATGATAATTTTAGGAGAAAATTTAGAACAATAAATATGTATTGTAAGTATTTATACATAAGTATAGTATTTGTTGTATTGCCGTTCATCAATGCTTACGTAAATTAAATAAATTATATTATTTTAATGTATTTATTTACCTCAACACTGTAAAAATGGCTAATGGGAATTGCAAAATGTTTGGATGCATTACAGTCATGATAATTTGGGGTGAAAATTTGGTTAGTTGTCATGAAAATATTATATTTTTATGGTCCTTTTCATTTGATTTTTTAAAAATTCATCAAGAATGTACGTAGTCTGGCCAAATGATGGCCATAAATGCTATTTAGGTAGGCAGCTCACTAGGTTTTGAGACAACTGAAAGTGCCTACTAAAAATTGTTAAAATGTTTGTCCATGCAGTCCATATGTCCATTATTTGTCTACAACAATACCATCTTGTCAGACTTCAAAGGTAGGCTTAAATGGGATTTGCGCATATAATGTGCTCAACTAAATAAGAGTAACATTTACATTCATGTTAACCCGTCTCTTCTCTCATCAGTTCAGATTTGAAGACTTTGACAAGCTCAAGCTCAGAGAAGAAGCAACAAAGGCGCTCCTATGTTGGTAAAAGAAGATGAAAGGACATGATTTGGGAAAGGACTGTCTGGCATCTGGTTCTGCGTACAGGGCCGTACCGTCCAGAGAGACCCTCCCCGGACCTGAAGAGGACCATTACGAGCTGTCTAAATTGCAGGTTAGTCCATCATTATCGTGGCATGTCATTTCTTAGTGTTTTCAGATTTGTGATTAGACATCAAATGTTTGAGTTCTACTTCTTGTTGAGCATCCACTCATACTACAAAACACCATACAAATACTCAACTCTCAACTCTTAAACTCTTATAAATGGGAATCATTTCTTATGGCCCGTTCAAGCCAAGGATGGTAAAGATAAAGTTGTAATAATCGTTCTAATTCTGTGAGAATAGGCAAGTTCACACCACAGCTGAAGAAGAACAATATCATTGAAATCCCTTTCAGAACGTTTTTTTTCCAGATGATGAACAAGAAAAACATTGAGAGCCAATCAGAATCCATTTCTGATTGGCATTTAAAGCAGCAGACAACAAAACTGCACCGTGCTTATAATAAACAGAGCTTTATCATACATTGGTGTGGACGCTAATATAGTTATTGTTATAGTTATCATTATTGGTGTGAATGGGCCTTTTTTTATAAATCATTCTATTTACAAAAATGCTGCAACTGAATGGTTTTCATGACGTTTTTATTATTGCTTCATGAACCTCCGCATTATTTTTTTGTGGACGTGGACAAAACTCTGTACTACAATACTTTGACATTATTACATGTACTGCTCTTTGCCTTATTGAGAGGTATTAAAGGGATAGTTCTCCCAAAAATGAAAATTCTGTCATTAATTACTCATGTTGTTCCAAACCTGTAAGACCTTCGTTCATCTTCGGAACACAAATTAAGATATTTTTGATGAAATCTGAGAGCTCTCTGACCCTCTGTAGACAGCAATGATATTACCACGATCAACGCACAGAAACGTAGCAAGGACATCGGTAAAATAGTCCATGTGACGTCAGGGGTTCAACCGTAATTTTACGAAGCTACGAGAATACTTTTTGTGCGCAAAGTAAACAGTAATAACATAATTTATTCAGAGTTCTTCTCCCCGAGTTACCGTCTTCCGCCATTTTGGAGAGTACCTCAGAATGTAATTAACGCAATCAGCGTTGTTTATGTTCAGCATGCGCGCACTGTCTACTAACGTAAACAACGCTGATTACGTTCAGGGAAAGCGAGAGCATGCTGAACGTAAACAACACTCATTACGCTGATTATGTTCTGGGTACTCTCCAAAATGGCGGAAGACGGTAACTCGGGGAGAAAAACTGCTAAATGTTATTATTGTTTTCTTTGTGCACAAAAAGTATTCTCGTAGCTATCATTAATGCGATCATTAAAGAACTGAGATTGTTAGCTATAAATCCAAATAGTTAAATCCTTACAATTCCCATCCCAATATATTTTCCTCTCTCTCTCTCTCTCTCTCTCTCTATATATATATATATATACACTAAAGCCATTTTGAGTACGCCCCAAAATATACCGCATGCCCCATTGGGTGATGTTTTCCCAAAGTGTGTGCAGTTCGTGTGCTCGATGGAAAATGAAAATTCAGCCATCATTTAATCAATCCAAACCTGTATGACTATTTTTGTCTGATGTGCAACACCAAAGAAGATTAAGCCGTTTTCATCCATACAATGGAAGTCAGAGAGGTCCAAAACAACAGTGGACTACACTGACTTTCATTGTATAGGCAAAAAAAAAACTCTTGAGATAAGCATACAGGTCATACAGGTTTGGAACAACATGAAGGTGAGTAAATGATGACAGGATTTTAATTTCTGGGTGAACTAGTTCATTAACATTAAAATGCTGCAGCTGTTGTTTGTGTTCATAAAGGTAGTCGTGTCATTTGTATTGTCCGTCGCACTCCTGCCGTCAGCATTTTGTCGGCATGTTAAGAGAGGGTCCTGTGCTGCCCACAATTTTCTTTGTCTTTTTCCATCACACTACCTTTCTCTCTCTCTCTCTCTGTATCTCTCAGCCACTCAGTTCATCACTAGTGATGCCGTGTTTGCAGGCAGTGCTTGTGATTGGCTGCTCAGCTTGTATTTAGAAGCTGGATCTGTTTACATAATCTAGTCCCGCCTTATTTGGCACGACAGCCAATTGCGATCCTGGGTTCCGGTGATCCGTCCAGCAGCCTTGCCTTCTGATAGGCCGATGCCCCCCTCAGCGCTCAGGCAAGCTGTATGTTTGTGCAACGTGAGCGCGTTAGAGGGACATGGAGAGTGGTGAGGACGGGAAGGGAGGGGGACGTCCTGCACGTGCTGAGGAGCATTGCAAATCGCTTCACGACAGGCTTCTCTCATTCATCTAATCCAGCCAGACATGTCAGATTCTTCACAGTTTCTCTCTTTTTTTTTTTTGTAGCGCAAGGCTGACTTACCTCGAGGCGCTTTAACATGAGTGTTACGTAAATAATGTGATGCATTTCACTGTTGTGTAAGTAACGTACACAAAAGTGCTGTTACACAGTTTATTCTCTGTTCATTTCTCGAGTTTCTGTTTTCTGGAACCTGAGCTGTCGTTCTCAGTGTGTCTTTGGTTTCTAGATCGTTCTGTTTCCTGCATTCTGATCAGTCCCAGATAAGGCTTTTTTTTTCCAGCCTGTTTCCCATGAGAGCTTGTGACAGAGTTGCTAAAGCTGTGCTGATTCGTGGGGCAGCTGGCTGACAGAAGAAAATTAGCTTTGTGTATTTCTGGGCGTTTGAAATGTCCTCAGATCTTTTCTGTCTAAAAAGATATAGGGTGCTATGACTGCGGAATCCAGTCATGAAAATCTAATTTAGTGTTTAATGTGGAATGCCACAGAATTTTGCCAATTTTGAAGAAAAGTTGATAGAAATATATTACTGTTGTACAGTAGAATGTAATAATAATACAAAGAAAGTAATATTAATACAAGTTATTGAAACATAATTTTAAGAAATATCACACAATGTTAAATTTTTTGTCCGTGTTTGAATTTAAAAAGTAAACCTCTGTTGTGCAGGCAAAACCAAAAAGAACTGTTAAGTGAAAAGTTCACCCAAAAATGAAATTTTTGTCATAATTTACTCACCCTCATGTCGTTCCAAACCTGTATGAGTTTCTTTCTTATGTTGAACATAAAATAATATTTTGAAGAATGCTGGTAAACAAACAGTTGATGGTCTCCATTGACTTCTAGTATTTCTTTCCCTATGGAAGTCAATGGGGACCAGAAACTCTTCAAAATATCTTCTTTTGTGTTCAGCATAATCAAGAAACTTATACAGGTTTGGAATGACATGTTGGTGAGTAAATGATGACACAATTATTCTTTCACTTTTTCAAAAAAAAAATTTTTCAACATTTCTGGGTGAACTGTTCCTTTAAATTGTTCAATTTCATAAAAAAAAAAAAAAATTAAGTTGTTGAAGTTTTATGCATTCATTTGATTACCGCTGTTTTTGATAATACATTTGTATTTAATCTTAAAACAAAGAATGCAGAAAAATTAAAACACAACACATAATTTTCCCATCTTACGGGCGTACTTAATTCATCACAGATACATGCAAATGTATAAATGAATCTGATTCTGTGGACAGAATCCATTAAAATATGGAGTCCTACATTTTTATTCACACATGACTACCATGCTTTACTTTTAATTACTAAAGTTCTATCATAAAAAATGCTGGATTGACTGATGTTAAAAGTGTTGTTGTTATGCTTTCTGATGTTGGAATTATTCACGTATGTGTGTGTGGTATTGCTCACACACACAATCCCAATTTTCTTTTCTTTTTTTATTTTATAGACAAAAAACACTATCCCACATTCTGCCCACGCAATGTCCATCAAATAAATGTGCCAACTGAATGCTATGAAAACAACAAATTATTATACCTACCACCTGTTATAATAAAGAGATTTTAGAAATCTGTCAAAAATTGTTTAAATCTAAAAATGTTATTGTGTTAATATGTGGTAAGTAGTGCCGCTCCGTAGTAGAGTAGGCTACGTGTAATCGCGAATCTCGAAAGTGAAAGTAAAAAGCAAACGCGCATTCATAAGTGATTTCAATGTCCTGCATATTAATAACGGCTCCCTGATGCCCGCAATTTATATACAGGATAATTACCCAACGATATAATTGTGAGAGAAAGCATTGAAATATATATTTCTCGTATATCTCGTATTTATTCCCTTTAGGGGTGCCGTAGTACACGTCATTGCCTTTCCGAATACCGTATTCGGATTCGGGCACATCCCTAATTAACATCATAACAAAAATGGCCTCCTATGCCTTTATGTACTTTTTGACTGTAAATGGTATCTGAAAAAAAAACCACTATAAAGCGCTTGACTATTTTTTTTCTGCCTTTTTTTTTCATAGATAACAGCAATAATTATATTATAGTATTAGAAATAGCCTACTATTACTAAAGAGCTTACACAAATTGGATGACTAACCAATACAGAAAGCTAAAAAATGATTTTGGTAATCAACAATACTGTTAGTTTAGAGCAGCAGTGGCACAAACCTTACATAATTTGTTAAAAACCTTACATACATTTGTTTTAATAAATTTGTTAAGCACTGTATATAGTGAATATAGTTTAAGATTTTATCGATTAGTTGTTGCAGCTCTACTATCCTTTCATCTGTTGAGGGTGATTTCCGATGACAGTGCTGCTCAATGCATTTGTTGGCTCCGTCTTAGGTGTTGTTGAAAGTAGGGCTGTGACGGTGGCAGATTTTTACCACCACGGTGGTAATGGACCAGCTACCGCCGGTGGCGCGGTGTTGAGATATATATATAGATATATATTGGGGTTGGCCACCCCACTCACAACTGCTGCTTCTGTCACTTTATCTCTTGACAAGAAGTGCATTTATTAACGGGAGAGCCAGGTGCGAGTCAAGCGAGCGCGGAAACGGTACTGTGCTCGAAGCTCGTGCTCTTCAGTTGCACGCACAAAGGCGCCGGCGCGCTGTAGCCTGTATCCTTTCATATCAAAGTGCGAAATAAACCACGTGCATGCAATGCCGTGGTCAGTTAAGTCATGAAGTTACCAAAAAGGCGATTAAAGCTGCCTTAAAACTGTGCATGCATGTAATATATTTTATATGAGTCACATTTAAGAACATGTCTCTGAAATGGTTTTCAAAACTGTCCTGGAGCAGCCCAGCACTGTCTCACTCATCTAACACACCCCATTTAACTCGTCAGCTCGTGTTTATTTTAGCACTTCAGTCAGTGAATACACAGCCTGCAAAACACTAAAATAAATATCAAAGAAATAATACAGTTAAACAAGAAAGTTAAATGCACCCTGTCTACAGGACGTGAGCTGTGCGGCGCGACAAAATACTATAAAACTCATTATAATCAGTGATGCTACACTGGCTGCGACATGACATGACAAATCCCCGACAGTAAACTGCCTCGTTCTATTTATGAGGTACTGACACAGAGTTCAAATGTCCTGTGTAGACACTAGACAGACTCAACCTGTTGCGACGCGGCGGTGTCTCATCCTGTGTAGACACGGTTCACTGTTCCGCTACTGTTATTACTGTTATTACACTTGTATACAAAACTTCGTATTATGCTTGTTATAGAGTGCATGACGTCACGTGCACTACCGCCGGTGGCAGTAGACAACCGTGATGCGGTTGTCACGGCGACCGTCACAGCCCTAGTTGAAAGTAAAAATAACTTCCTTTTTTACAACCCTTTCAGTCTCTTGTCGCCATTGATGGCGGAACAATGAAAGTAATCACCATCACGAACACACACACACTGTTTTGTCTAAATACTATTATTAAATACTACTATTATTTATATAAAATATTATTTATTGAATAATCATATTTAATAAACAACAACAACAGCCATCATAAAAGTTGCTAGGCAATTCAGTCAAAAGTACAAAGCCAAAGACTGCCGATTAGATTTACCCAAAATGAATAATTTCTCATGTTTAATCACTGTAGAGACATCAGAGCCAGCGGCAAATTCCAGAAGATGTGGCTGAGGTGAGGCTGCTCTTGGCGGTTTCATGAGCGCTGAACGACCGCTGATGTCCTGAAGGGTCACATCTCTGAAAATGTTGAAGCAAATTTTCAAATAGACATTATCTTTATTAACAAACCGCATATTTGAAGTCCAAACAAGTACATTCTCACCTAAAAAAACTTTTAAAACTACAGTCCGTGACACAACAACAATAGTATTTATAAAATGGTTGTGGATTTGGGCATCTGCCATGACACTCGCTGTGAGAAATACTGCAAGCGAAGTGACACAAATGGTGAAACGTTTGGAGTTCTGTTATCACTAGAATAACGCACCACTGGAAAAGGCTCTCAGCCAATGAGATTCAAGGACCAGAAAGAACGTGTGTGTGTGTGTGTACACACACACACACACACAGAGTTCTTTCTGGTCCTTGAATCCAACAGAAAACACAGAAGTGACATTGCAATATTAGTCTGGCGACAAGAAAAAATGACTAGCCAATGGCAATTCTATTGCCAAGGTGTGCGTAGAGTGTTGTTTATGTAAATTAACTAATGTTAACAAATGGATGCTTATTGTAAATGTTACCACATTAAAAACCCGATCACCAATGGTGCAGAGAGGTGCCCTTTTGGAATTGCTCAGTTTATTTTTTTATTTTTTATGATAAGAGATAGTAGATGAGCAGTTGACTTGAGTGGAGTGGAGTTTGTTTGATTAGTATCACTAGCGGTGTTTGAAGATGCCCACCCTGCCTTTTAACTGAGAGGCTATAAAGTACATGCTGTTCCCTTTAGTGAGCTAATCCGGCTGGCTTTTCTGCCTCCCTGGGTTTTAAAACATGTTGGAGTCTGCCTTTGCTTACAGACACACATATACGCAGACACACACTCAGACTGCTCGCAGCACTTAGCCTGGATGTCAGCAGAATACGCCAGGGCAATGGCCCATATAATCAGCTGTTGTCTCAGCTGGCTGCGGGCAGCACAAACTTTATTGTTGTCTGGCCTGTTATAAAATACTTTCTTTGTTAGAGGGGTCTTTGGCACATGTCGCAGTGTGTAGCTGCACGTGGGGTAAAGTACATTTGTATTATTATATTATATATATTATATTATATTATATTTAATTATTATATTATTTGTATTATCATTTGTAAGTCGCTTTGGATAAAAGGGTCTGCTAAATGACTAAATGTAAAATGTAAGTACATTGGTCACACGTTAGTTTGGGGACCAATTCTTACTATTAACTAACTATTAACTACGAATTTTGCCTCAGTAAACTCCTAATTTGCTGAGTATTAATAGTTAGTAAGGTAGTTAAGTTTAGGTATTGGGTAGGATTAAAGGGCACCTATTATGCAAAACCCACTTTTACATGGTGTTTGGACATAAATGTGTGTTGGCAGTGGGTGAACACAACCACCCTACAATGATAAAAATCCACCCACTCCTCATTTTTTAATCCCCTTTAAACCAAATCAGTCTTACTAGTAGGGGTGTGCGATATATATCGTCTGCGATAATATCGTAATTGTTGTTTTAACGATGTGCGATTTGACATTATCGAGTATCTTGCAAAAACCATTCAAAACATCCTTACAGAGCGCACGCATACATTACGTGAAGTCAGCGTCGGCGCCACGGGGGGGGGGCTGAGGGGGCCCGGCCCGGCCACCTCGGCCACTGTGCCCCCTCACCTCTGGTGCCGTCTCCGTAGTGGGCGCCCTGATTTACCAGCACAATAACACACTCAGCAAAATATCTTCTAATTATCGTTATCGATAAAATCCCATAAAATATCGAAATATAATTTTTTGTCAATATCGCACACCCCTACTTACTAGGCAAGCTGTTTTGATTCTCTATACAATGTGACATCACATTGCATAGGGCCGGGCCACGGGGGTTGATTGACAGCCCTGCATTGCTATAGTTTCCGCCCTCAGCGGTTGTACGCTGTCCTCCATTATCTCAGCGCTGTTTTAATTTGAAAAATTTCGGCTTTTTCTTTTCCCTTTTTTTTTTCATGTTTTAAATCATTTCAAATATCAGTATTTAACGTTTTATGTTTAATATATCAAAACATTATTTATGCATTTGTAATTGCAGGTTAAATGCATTCATGTCTTGCATTAAACAAAATACATGTGTGTAAATACATCTAAATGCCACTTCAGATGCAGCTTCTGTGTTGATTTAATTTGCTTGGTAACAGCCC
The DNA here is from genome assembly GCF_001515605.1 of Sinocyclocheilus anshuiensis. Taxonomy (NCBI): domain Eukaryota; kingdom Metazoa; phylum Chordata; class Actinopteri; order Cypriniformes; family Cyprinidae; genus Sinocyclocheilus; species Sinocyclocheilus anshuiensis. Next base: position 879,358 of record NW_015536479.1, read on the forward strand.
AAATGTCTTATTATTCTAATTCCCTGATTAAATGTAAGAATTTGACTCAAAAGATAATGGACACTTTTAGAAAAAATGGCTTTATAAAGGTAAAAATGCCCATAAAATGCAAAAATCAGTTTAAACTTATTGGAAAAGATTAATTTCTATCAGTATGAACTGACCACCACACAGAATATGAAGAATATTAAAAACATTAGGAGTCAGCTGTCTTCAGCAGTCCTTAAGATACCAGCACAATAACACACTCAGCAAAATATCTTCTAATTATCGTTATCGATAAAATCCCATAAAATATCGAAATATAATTTTTTGTCAATATCGCACACCCCTACTTACTAGGCAAGCTGTTTTGATTCTCTATACAATGTGACATCACATTGCATAGGGCCGGGCCACGGGGGTTGATTGACAGCCCTGCATTGCTATAGTTTCCGCCCTCCACGGTTGTAAGCTGCCCTCCATTTTCTCAACGCTCGAGCAGCTGTAACGTCAACAATGTCTCATAAGCAATCCAGGTGTTCTGTTTGGATGTAAGACTGAACATAAGAGTCTTCATTTTCTCCCAACATCTGAGCCACTGAGGACGCAGTGAATTACTTTCATTTTGGTAAAGGTAATGCGCCTCAAAATCTACCTAGATACGTTTATGTCTGCGCAGATCATTTCACTCCAGACTCCTTTGTGAATGTCATGTCGTTATAGTGCTTAGCATTTTAACCGTATTTATGTGTGTACGTTATTGAAGTATTTTAATTGATCAGCAGTCACTGGATGCAGCGCGGCGCGACATGACAAATCCCCGTCAGTAAACTGATGCCTCGTTCTATTTATGATGAATTGACACAAAGTTCAAATGATTTGCAAAGCTCACTTTGTCGCGTCCAGTGTAGACAGACTTTAGCTGTTATGGCGTGGCGTGACACGACAGCTGTTGCGTCCGGTGTCTAGACGTGGTGTCTGTGTGTGAGCAAAGAAAACAGCGCGTGTGTTCATAATTGAGCTTTATTTCGCGCCTTCTCGCGCTCTAATGGTTTAAAATCGCTTGAATGTTTAAACCGACAGGACAACACATGCAAATGATGAACCTTCATTGTATGATGGTTAAACTTTGCAATTACTCCAAGAATCACCTGAGTTTCGAACCCTGGTACCTGGTCCATACGGAATAACGATCAGTACACTAAACATCGCACATCCTGCAATGTGACTATCGCGAATGCGCACATCGTGATATCCCTGTAGCTCTCGTGGTGCTTTGATGTCATACAATGATAGGTCTGCATGTGCAGCGCTACTGTATTAGATGACGTCGTATACGTTTCAAGTCAGAACACTGGCACGAGAAAGCAAAACTGTGGCGGAGGCAGAGGATCAAACCTCTTCGGGAATTCTTTCTGCACCTTCACGTTTTGAATGCCAAGTGTGGAAACACTTTGGATTTTACACACTGCCGGGAAAACATGACTAAACATGACTAAACGGTATGCAAAGTAACAGCACTTTTTGATTTCAGAAAGTATTTTACTACTCATTTTGTTGAACATTTGACTATTATATTCATGTGCAAGTTCAGGGTTTTGGTACTTGAAAGTTTCATGGTTCAAGGTACTTTAAAATATACACTGTGTATGTGTATGCTCCTGAAATAAAAGTTCAGAAAGATGTGATGCATTGTTTTTGTTAATATGACTCATCATATACAGTTTCTTTAAGGGTATGATCAAGTATTTTCCATTGTCAAGTTTTTTTATAAGCAAGCAAAAATCATGATAAATTGTTATATCGAATCGCAATAGTTATATAATTGCAATACTCAATTATCGCAATATATATTGAATCGGCACACAAGTATTGGGATAGTATTGAATTGGCAGATTAGCATATCTGCTTTGGGCCAAGCAGAAAAACTTATCGGCCGTTGCCGATATCTGAAAAATGCCAAATATCGACCGATATATCGGCCTTGGTGATATATCGGTCGACCACTACTTTGAATAAACGTGCATTAGTAATATTTTGCTTGATGCGCCCTCTTGTGGCCTCAGGCTTTTCTTCACCCTAAATGAAATTATGCATTTTAAATTCGAATATAATTCTAATTTTGATAATATTTAAGTACAAAATTAGAATTTGTTTTTTCAGCCATTTGACAGCCCTAGTTTTCACCTTACTGCACATGCGTAAAACCTCAGAAAAGCTCACTGAGATATAGATCAGTGGTCACCAACCTTTTTAGGCCCAAGATCCCTGACCTCGGCCTTTATGAAAGACAAGATCTACCTATTGAAGAATTGATAGAAAAAGACATCCCAGATTGTACTTCAAATTTGAGGCCTTTTACTTAGTATTTTAATTAGTGATGCGCCGATCATAGCTGATTCAGAATTCAAATTGTCTTTTCTTTCTTTTTTTTTTTTTTAACTAGCAAATTGGATTCTGATACTGATACTGATTTTTAAGCAAATTTATTTATTGG
>NW_015536479.1:881846-888106 GCF_001515605.1 Sinocyclocheilus anshuiensis
GGGGGTTCCCCTGTAAAAATCGCATTCCGGGGGTAAAATACATGTTTTCCGGCGGGGATCTTCCAGTAAAATTAACATTCCAGGGACTAAATATCACGTTATTGGGGTCGCTTCAACCCGCGGACATGAACAACAACCCGCGGCAACAGTGTTAAAGTAGCTAAATTCCGCGGGAAAAGCGCGGACTTGGCAACACTGCTTATGAACCGACCGCAATATAGCTTTCCTTGTTTAACGCTGTAAACAAAGCAGTGTTGCGCTTTATACGGAGGAGAAAATGCCATTGCCATCGAAACTTTTCTCAAGACAGTTCCCTTCAGTGAAACATTAATATAACCCCATAAATGTAATGCATTTTTGTACTTATTTTACTGTTTTTTTTTCGGGATCTACTGGGACAGTGATAAAGATCTACCAGTCGATCGCGATCGACGGGTTGGCGACCACTGATATAGATGGAACAGACATAATAAAGTTCTCACAATATTCTTCTTCAACTGCCCTCATGTTTTGCTGCAGGACAGCACTTGTGAGTACATTTTCTGTAATCTTTGCAGGACTGTAATATGAAGAGTGTACAAAGCAACAGTGTGAAAGTGAATAGCACATAACAGGCACAATACAGGTATAAACAGATAACTTTCGGTACAATATGCATCACGACTAAACGTGCGTCATTGTTTTTACAGTCCACACTACAATGAAAAATGGTGTTTTCACATGTATCCATTTTTTTAAAAAGCTTTGTTTTTAGTGACAACAATGCAGGCTTAGTGTCAACGGAAGGCCAAAATGGAGAGAAAAAGATTCATTTTCAAACGAAAATGATTGTGGAGTCAACAAGGCCTCACCTGTAGCATCTTGCCTTAAACAGTCTTATAAACTATTTTGCCTGACACATGACTTGAACATGTGTGCGTAATTTACAATTGTGGGCTTCATCAGCTGTCTGTGTTTAAAGCCACGTGCAGCACAAGACTTGATGTTCCCTTGCATGATGCAGTGGTTTTTTCCCCAAGGCATTATTAGGCATTATGGGTTGCTGGAGTCTGACTGGTTTCCTTCCTCTGTTTTTTTCGCTGATGATATTTGTCCTTGCCCAATACATGCTGACGAACATGTCTTCTTTCATTTCCTGTCAACATTTTTTTTTGCATAGTCACATTTTTCCATTGAAAAGTGCTGATATGCCACGCTCAAAAACGAACCTGGTAGCTGAACACCTGATCTGCTGATGTTTCTCCCAGGATGCTTTTGAAACGGCAGCGAGAGCTGAGGGTGGCCTCTCATTGGATGGGAGCAATGCCGCTGACGCAAAAGAGTTGGAGGACGAAGTCGGGAGAAGCAAATACCACCACAGTGTCTGTGTACTCAAGCCCATCCGCTCCACCAGCAAGTACGTACTAAAGTTACTGATCAGTATGTCTTATTTCAGTAAGCAAATCATGATGGGTAATACTGTCCATTTTCAGATGTCTACATGCTTTTGAAGGTCAGGCTCTCAAATGTCAATGGCTCAGTAGACCTGAGATGCCAATAGAAGAAACTGAAACAACTGGTGACAAACTGAACTATTTGAATAGATAACAGTGTCAGCTGTTAAGTGGTTAATAACAGCCTTAAAGGAACAGGTCACTCAAAATGAGAATTTGCTGAAAATGTAGTTGGTTTAGCTTTTAGCTTTTATCACTTGCTCACCAGTGGATCCTCTGCAGTGAATGGGTGCCATCAGAATGAGCCCAAACAGCTCCAATAATCCACAAGTAATCCACACCACTCCAGTCCATCAATTAACATCTTGTTAAGTGAAAAGCTGCGTGTTTGTAAGAAACAAATCTATACTTAAAGCTTTTTTAACTTCAAACCTTAGCTTCAAGCTGAAATAAAAGGAGTCCTCTATCCATGATGTTGCTTTCTGCAGTGAAAAATTTGTCTCGTCTGAATCAGAGGAGAAATATGCACAGATCAAGCACCGTTTACAAGCAAAAAACAGTCCAAACAGCTCTAAACAAATATGTGGGTAGATTTTGATGTGAGAGGACAACAGGAGATGGACTTTTTCACTGGAAGAAGTGCTATTATGGATTATGGATGGGTATTTTGGCCAGAAGCAACGATTTAAAATTAAAATGTCTCAATATTTCATCCCAAGGGAGATTAGACAAGGCCAATATTTGGAATATATTGAAATATTATATTAAATTAAATATTGTTTGAATTATTTATTTGATTAAAATAAATTACTTTCTCAAATATCGGTCAATGTAAATATGTAAATAAAAGCCTAAATTAAAATCTGTTTATCATATAAAGCAATTGAGTGTCTTCGGAAAATTTGGATTAAACCGCTGAATTCATTTCACATTAGTTTTACAATCTCTTCATGAACTTTCTGAATCGTCAAAGTGTTAGTTGCATAAGCTGTCAGTGGAGGGACAGAAATCTCTCAGATTTCATTCAAAATCTTTTAATGTTAATATTTTAATGTATAATTTTCAAATCTTCATTTGTTGAAGACGAACGAAAGTCTTATGGGATTTGGAATGACATGAGGTGAGTAAATGGTGAATTCAGACACCAAAATAAAACAACACAGGAGACAAGAACATGCGGTATAAACTAAGTCTGGATACTGGTACCAATTTCAAGATATAATTCGATTTCAGTTCACAAGCTTGCAATTTTTACAATTATTGGATGGGAGGCATGCTATAAATAATGTTTTATAAAGTGCTGTTCATGAATCAACTGAAAACAGACTAAAATATAGATTCTTGGGATTTAAGAATCTGTGATGAAGAGTTAATCAAAAATGAGAGTTGATTCAAATTGAGAAATCACTTTTGTCAACCCAGCCCTAGTACAAACATCTTTGTTGAATGTTAACAAAAGCCACATTTTGGTAAAATTACAACCCTATTAAAATGTCATAGTGCAGTGATTAAGCTCAAATGACACAGTTTTACGAGACATACACTGTCCCTGAGAAAGGCACATGGGACTCAGGCTGGGTGGCCCTAATAAAATAAACCAAATTGCACTGAATTAAAATACTGCAGCTTAGAGACTAATCCACGTCTCTTGTCTCTTCTCCTGTCCTGTTTTTCACTGTCACCACAGGTATCAGCATCCAGTCGACAACGCTGGCCTCTTCTCCTTTATGACATTTAACTGGTTGACCTCACTGGTGGTGTTGGCCCATAAGAAGGGTCAGCTGTTTCTGGAGGATATATGGGCTGTGTCGCAGTTTGAGAGTTGTGAGGTCAATCATCGCCGGTCAGTACTGATATATGACTTCTTATCACAGATCAAGCACTCATCCATCTAAAATATATGTAATTCAGCCCTGGCAGGTGCAACTTTCTCATACAGTACTTTGGTGATACCAAATGGTAACAATACCATAAATACTATACTGAATGATTGATGAACCATGGTAGTTTCATAGTACTCCAAAGTACTTCAAAGAATACCATTGTATGGCTCATGTCCAAATCAAGTGGTGTTACAGTGGTACTTCTTGGACCTGGAGCCAGGCCTGATGTAATTGGTAGATGCATTGCATGTTAACAAAACATAATTTCCACAGGCTGGCCGGGCTTTGGGATGAAGAAGTCCGGTCACGAGGGGACGGGGCGTCTCTTCGTCGTGTGGTCTGGCTTTTTTGCCGCACACGTCTGCTGCTGTCCATCCTCTGCCTTATGGTTACTCAACTCGCAGGCTTCAGTGGCCCAGTAAGTAACACCATCTCAGCTCTGTTGTGTCTTTCTGGTGTCTTTTCCTTCTATCTCTCTCTCTCTCTCGCTCTTGTTCACTCTGTGTATTATGAGCTTAGACCCACCTATCAAATCCTGCCCCCCTCAAATGCTCAGGTGAGTGTTCAGATGGGGAATGAGAGGTGTTTTACATTGTCACTGGGCCTCAGAAGTGATCTGCTTTACCTCTGTGGTGTTTCCAGTGTGGCTCCCAAAACCAATTCATTTAACCATTAGTGCTATTTATAAAGTGCCTTAATAATGACTTGTGCCAACACCAAAAGAGTATTAAGAGTTTGTCTGCTGCTTTTTGCCGAATAGTCTGACTCTATAGTCAAAAATAGGGGGAACTTTATTAATTTAGATGTTATTGAAGTGTGTTATATCTGCGCCACTAACGGCATCAAATGGAATCGCAAGCCATTTGAGCTGCCCAGTTGCGTTGGATGTAACAACATTAACTCAAACATAGAGTGCATTAGGGTCAGGTAACTTTTTCAGAAGTGTTGGTTCCAGAAGTATTTTTTCCATTAAATTTTCCCATAGGGATTTTAAAAAAAGTCTTTGTTAAAGCGTTATAAGCCACAAACCAAAACAACAAGCTAAAAAAATATATATATACAATCCCATGAAGCATTGCAAATGACATAGCTGAATAAAAAATATAATATATTGAATAAATTTAACACAATTCATTTTATCTAAAGAAACAATATATGGTAAGTTATATACACACACAAATATATAAGTATTTTGTCAGCATAGCGAGACCATTTAATTTGTTATTTGCAGTGCCTTATGGGAGTGGCCGTTCTCTGCAAGACCTTTTGTTGTGATTTGTTCACCGCCACCCTCTGATTGGGGGGATTTTTGCACAGCTTTATGGGTAATGTAGTTTTTCCACCAGCAATCCCAGTTGTTCTTTAAAGGTGAAATTAGGGCTGCACGATTATGACAAAAATCATAATTGTCGATTATTCCCTTGAAATTGTAATTGCGATTATTAATTACGATTATCACAATTTACATTGAATGATGTTTATACCATTGTTTGAAGCAACTGCATGCCGTATTTTTATATGAAAATAAACAAGCTGAAAACACTCAAACTGAAAAACCTTTAGTGCTTTTCTATAGTATTAAGCCTCAAATATACATCGGATTGGTTTCTTCTTTAAATTATAAAAAAAGTAAAAATATGAATGGTATTATAATGTTATACTAAAACAAAAAAAATGGAAAAACCCTTAAGATAACATGTAGAAAGAAAAAAACATATCTTAAGCGTGCAGAATAACATAAGTGGACTTTGAACGATTAATTGCCGCTTTGAACGATTACGTAATTGTGGCATCCATAATTGTAATGGGGAACTTTATTAATTTAGATGTTATTGAAGTGTGTTATATCTGCGCCACTAACGGCATCAAATGGAATCGCAAGCCATTTGAGCTGCCCAATTGCGTTGGATGTAACAACATTAACTCAAACATAGAGTGCATTAGGGTCAGGTAACTTTTTCAGAAGTGTTGGTTCCAGAAGTATTTTTTCCATTAAATTTTCCCATAGGGATTTAAAAAAAAGTCTTTGTTAAAGCGTTATAAGCCACAAACCAAAACAACAAGCTAAAAAAAAATATATATACAATCCCATGAAGCATTGCAAATGACATAGCTGAATAAAAAATATAATATATTGAATAAATTTAACACAATTCATTTTATCTAAAGAAACAATATATGGTAAGTTATATACACACACAAATATATAAGTATTTTGTCAGCATAGCGAGACCATTTAATTTGTTATTTGCAGTGCCTTATGGGAGTGGCCGTTCTCTGCAAGACCTTTTGTTGTGATTTGTTCACCGCCACCCTCTGATTGGGGGGATTTTTGCACAGCTTTATGGGTAATGTAGTTTTTCCACCAGCAATCCCAGTTGTTCTTTAAAGGTGAAATTAGGGCTGCACGATTATGACAAAAATCATAATTGTCGATTATTCCCTTGAAATTGTAATTAATAATGCAAACCGATGGTTTCAACAAAACATTTACCATCGATTAACAACCTTGTAGCTCACAGTAGGACTGTCTTTAAAGGTTTATAAGTTATTGTTAAAAATCAATTCCCCTCTGGAGAAAATTAATGGAGTTTTTACCTCCGCAACCCGATTGCTCACTGTTGCCGTGAGTTTGGGGCAGAATCGGTTCTGTTCGGTGCTGCCAGTTGTGTAAATATGACACACTTTATTTTAAAGCATGTCTGTTAGTTATGGCAAAATGTTATTCATCATAAACATCCTGTAGTTTTAATAAAGCTAAAGATAAAGGACTCGAAACGTAGTCATCATTTTCAGTTCCAAGAGTTTCAGTTCCAAAAACAGAAACAAATTTATTACACCTGTCCAAAAAACTGCTGCTCTATGATTGTGCAAGTTTCTGTTTGTCTCTTGCTTTCCAGGTACCAGGTGTTTTATATCTGTGGTGTTATTATCGGGTAGATAA
>NW_015536479.1:888291-899745 GCF_001515605.1 Sinocyclocheilus anshuiensis
CTCTTTCTCTTGCCTTGCCTTCTCTCTCTTTCTTTCTGTTTCCCTTCTCTTATTTGATCTCTGTAATTATTCACATCTCATGTGTATTGAAATGATCCAGCAAGAAATGTCTGAAAGGTTGGGTAACTGGTTGGCAAATGATTGTGCAATGTATGTCCGATGACAGATGTGGGCAAGATTATATGCTGATGGACAATCGATTCAGACTTCTCCAGATAAATACCAGCGAACGGAAAACGGACTTGCGGGGGTTTTATATTGCCGGGGTTTTGGACTGAAACGCTCAAGTTTTGACAGATTCATGAGCGCACAGGTCGTTTTCAGACCCGCTCCTCTTGTTCTCAATATGTTGCTGGATTTTTGACCAATTTCATGGACACCTTTTTGGGCAACTGCGGTGTAAATGGGTCTTGTAAGATGTGCGTCATTCAGGGAGGGTGATCGCTGCCCCACTAACCTCGATTAAAAATAAATGGGACAGCTTTTAAGTGATGACAACTCGCAAATGGACTCTCAAAGACCTTATTTTGTGCAACAATGTCTTTTGTTTTTCCTCTCACAACAAAGTATTGATTTGCCTGAGCCATGTTTTTCTACTTGCAACGTCTTTGTACATTTTTTCCCACAAACTGCTGATGTTTCAAGTTTCAAGGTTACATATTCAAGGTTTCCTTAATAAAATCTAGCAGCTGTGTTCAACCACATGGGTTTGCCCTTGTTCCCAGTTTATGTCTGCATATCCTTGACTGCTTGCTCGTCCTCCCTCTCCGCAGGCGTTTGTGGTGAGGCGGTTGCTGGAGTATACGCAGATGAGCGAGCCCGACCTGCCCTACGGCCTGCTGCTGGTGCTGGGCCTCTTGGCCACTGAGCTGATTCGCTCCTGGTCCCTCGCCCTCACCTGGGCGCTCAACTACCGCACCGGCTCCCGTCTGCGTGGAGCCATCCTGACCATGGCCTTCCACAAGATACTGCGACTCCGCAGCCTTCGGGAGAAGAGCATGGGAGAGGTACGGTGTTGAGATTGGGCGGGTGAGGCGTTTTGGATTAATGAATTGGACATTTAGGAAGGTTAGGAGCAGATATCCTAGGGTGTTGAATGGTGAAGAGATGAAGAGTGAAGGAAAATATCTAAAGAAGGTGATGTCCGCATATATTTAATGGTAGTCTACGGTATATCTCGGGCATCTTGCCGACGTACGTGTTGCTTTTCTCTTTAGCTGATCAATATGTGTTCGAGTGACGGGCAGCGCATGTTTGAAGCCGCTGCCGTGGGCAGCCTGTTGGCTGGAGGCCCCCTGGTGGCCGTGCTGGGAATGGCATACAACTTATCCGTATTGGGGCCGACGTCTCTGCTGGGCTCTGCTGTATTCATCCTCTTCTACCCCACTATGGTGAGCTTTTCGTTCAGGCTTTGTGTTGCTTTTCCAACGGGAGTTCCTGTTGTAATGGCAGAGTTTTTCCTGCAGATGTTTAGCTCCAGGCTGACGGCGTACTTCAGGAGGAAGGGAGTAGCCGTGACTGACCAGCGCGTTCAAAAGATGAATGAGATTCTGAACTACATCAAGTTCATTAAGATGTATGCCTGGGTTAAGGCCTTCTCTCAAGCTGTACGAAGTAAGTTGTTTTTTTTAGCATGCGTGTTTGGCTCGGTGTTATTTTTTTTAGGATTACTGATAAACCAATGTAGTTTGATTTGTATGTTATCTATTTAGTCATTTTATTACTTTTTTTACTATGTCTGTATAGGTTTTTTATTAAGTTTTAGTTTTTAGTTATTTTAGTACTTCAGCTTAAACTAAGTGGAAATGGAAACAAAAAAAAATAATACAAAAAAAAAATATATATATATATATATTTTAAACAAGGAAAATATTTTAGTGTTTTATTTTATTTCAGTTAATGTTAATTTCAAGTAATGAAAGTAGTTTTTTGTAGATTTTAATTTTAGTTAACGATAATAACCCTGGTTGTTGTTGTTTAGCATAGTGTTATTTTAGTATAATTGATATACTGTTGGGAGTTTATTTATAATTTTATAATTTATCAATTTTCATTTTCATTTTAGTTAATTTTAGTAATTTTGTGTTAAGTTTGTAGTTTTTTTAAATATGCCTGTATAGCTTTTTATTTTTAGTTTGTTTTAGTAATTCAACTTAAACTAAATGAAATTTCAGCTAATTTTTATTTTATTTATAATAAAGATATAGATATCTCTCCTTCTCTCTCTCTAAATACACAGACACACACACACACACACACACAAATAAATATATATATATATACGTATACATTTAATTTGTGTGTGTGTGTATACATACATACACATATATGTACTTGTTTTTGGCGTTTGGCTTAGTGTTATGTTAGAATCGTTGTTATACCGTTATACCTTTTGTTCTTTTGTTAATATTTTGAATTGATTTTAGCTTTATTTTTTGTTTTCATTTAAATGTTAAGTTTAGAAATTTTGTTGTATGCATTTGTCATTTTTATTGAATTTCTTTATTTTTAAATATGTGTATATAGTATTTATAAAGTTTTAGTTTTGGATCAGTTTTAGTCGTTTTAATACTAAAATTCAACTCAAACTAAATGAAAATGAGAAATGTTTGTTTGGAGAATAGCTAAAATAATATTTCTTAAATATTTAATATTTGTATTTAAAGTAATGAAAATTGTTTTTTTAAGGTTGTAGTTTTAGTTAATGATAGTAGCCTGCTTTGGCCTATTTCCATGCAAATGTTTTTGCTTATTGCATTCCATCTAACAGGAATTAGAGATGAGGAGCGTCAGATTCTGGAGCGAACCGGATATTTTCAGAGCATTACAGTCGGTGTGGCACCTATCGTCGTAGTGATTGCCAGTGTGGCCACATTCTCCACCCACATGTTGCTAGGTTATGACCTTACCGCCGCACAGGTAGGGTTACATTGCTTGTTTGGAGGTGTAGGCATTACCACAGTATTCATGTACTCATGCACTGACTCTTTACTTCATTTCTTTTTTCCAGGCATTTACTGTCGTCACCGTTTTCAATTCCATGACCTTTGCCTTAAAGGTCACCCCATTTTCTGTCAAATCTCTATCAGAGGCATCTGTCGCCATTGATAGGTTTAAGGTGAGCTGTCTCTCCTTCTTTCTCCAGATAGTTGCTTCTATCTTTGTCAAGTGTGTATTTTGCATGCTGTTCTCATAGGGACCCTGTTCCTGTAAATCCAGGTATTGAAGCAAGTGTTATCATTGAGGTGTGTTTGATATGGTCCAGATGGATGATCTTGGGGAATTGACTGAATAAGATGAGAATGGGGCTGTTCTTGGTGCCATATTGAAAAGCTCCAGTTGCCATCCAGCTCACTTCTATCTTTCACTTAATCCTGCAGATTATATCTTCGTTTCTTCTGTTTCTGACTTCAGTGGCAGATACAAAAAACACATGACTTGCATCATGCTTCAATGAACTTGCACATCAAAAGTGTTGGAGATGCCATCATAAAAGGGCAATTTTAGGAAGATGTTAGATTAAGAAAATGAGGAAATTAAGAAAAGAAAAGTGGACCTGACAAGGAGTAAAACATGCTAAAAGCAAGAGAAAAAGAGTTTTATTTGAGCTTAGAACTGAAGAAAAGTCTCTTCTTGAACATGGGTTCACATCTCAGGTTGCTCAGCTTCATACATCTGGACCAGACTCTCTTCCATCTTGTTTTGTTTTTTTTGTGCCAGCATCACATGTTACTGTAGAGTGCTGCATAAAAGATGACTTTTCTCCTTTAATCCTTTAAAAAAACAACAGGTTTTTTCCATTGGCTTTCAGATTGTTTCATAAAATAATCTGACCAACAGAAGTTTTATGATTCTTAAATGTTTTGTTCAGCATGATAACCTTTCACAGATGAATGCAACTTGAATTTTGAATCGTAAATACAATCGCCAGAAGTAAAAAGCTAAACATAGGCTTAAAACGAACTACGCCAGAGTTGCATTTCTTCAGTAGCGGCATCAATGACATTTCGTCTTTATTAAAAAACATTTTCCCTGAAAGTTTAAGAATAGTTTGCAAGAGTGTGATTACAAACACAATGAGGCTGTGAAAGCAACTAGTGAGTAGATGAGTTTAGCTTTTTGGACATTTAATGTCCCAGACAACCTCTGTAGTCATATCTATCCACTTTTAGCAGCCCCCTTTTCAAGACAAGTAAAAGCTTTGCAAAAATCACAATTAAGTATAACTGATGTATGTTGTAGAATCACATGTAAAATAACTTGTTAAACACCGACCTTATTTCAGGCATTTAAAGGGGGTCATATGATGCTGCTAAAAAGAATATTATTTTGTGTATTTGGTGTAATGAAATGTGTTTATGCGGTTTAAGTTTAAAAAAACACATTATTTTCCACATACTGTACATTATTGTTTCTCCTCTATGCCCCGCCTTTCTGAAACGTGTCGATTTTTACAAAGCTCATCGTTCTGAAAAGCGAGGTGTGCTGTGATTGGCCAGCTATCCAGTGCGTTGTGATTGGCCGAATACCTCAAGCGTGTGACGGAAATGTTACGCCTTTTAACCATACTGTGATGCCGTGTCCCGGCGCAAGACAAAACTAGTAAAACCCATTATAAACGAGGCATTTGTTGCATCCAGTGGGGACATAATTACTGATTATAATGAGTTGTATATGACTTAAATACTGTCTTTTTACGCGTTGCATCGCGCTGCGTAAACATAAAACCATGTCTGCATTTGTGATCGGAGAAACGACAAACAACAAGCGCTACTCTACACTGCTCAAAACTCACGTTTGAATCATCAGTGGCAAATCCTTTAAATATGAAAACGTACTTGCAGACTGTGAGTCAGAAGTGCCAGACTGTCCTTGCAAAGTTGGAATTGCCCCACTTTATAGAAACAGACACCGGCATTGTAGGCTACTCTCCCAGCAAACAGTCCTTGTCCGCCATAAAATGTGCTGCACACATCTGAATATTTGGGTTGAACTGTTCTGGAACAGTGTTGTAAATACAACTTAACCACTGATTTCTAGTTGTGTCCTCTTTTGGAAGACCAAACAAAGTAGTTTCGCTTTCATAACGAAACACACAGCGTCTCCACAACATGGCGGCGGTGGCAGCAACAATACTACAGTGAGAATCAAAGTTACGTCTTCTTTCTATGCGTGAACATTTGGGGAACATCGTGACGTAGACATGTGGGGACGTGTTAGAACGAGCCGTTTTAGGTAGGCATGGTTGACTCTTAACTTTTAGTTAAGAGACTTTAGTCTTTGCAACTTTACAGATCTTCTTTATGCACCAAGAGCTTGTAACACTCCAAAGAGAAAGGAAAAATTGAAATCGCATCATATGACCCCTTTAAGCAAAAACCCATTGACAATTGAACCAGAAGTGCTAAAATGCTCACTCATCTCTAGGATTTGGCCTACAAAAATATATAATTTCTGCAGCACTCTTAAGTCATGTATAAAATGAACATGCAGACATCCTAAGACAAATGAAATGATTTAATAGCTAGGAAAAAGACAAACAGCCTCTGTGTACTACTGTTAAATTTAGCACCTGCAAATTAAATGATTGTTTTGTGAGACGAGTTCCATTAATCTGTTTTCTCTCTGTTTTTTCATTGTCCTCCAGAGTTTGTTACTGATGGCCGAGGTCAAGATGATCCGTGAGCTGCCGAGGAATCCTTCCGTTGCTATAGAGATGACTAGTGCCAGTTTGGCTTGGGAGACAGGCGGTCACAGCACCCAGCCTTCGCCCCGCAGTACACCCTATGTAGGCCTCGGCATGAGAGGCTGTCGCAAGAAGCGCCGGCAGCGTGACGACCCAAAACATCACGGGATGCTGGAAGAGGAAACACATGGCCAGCTGTTGAATGATGTGTCTGTAGACATGGCATCCAGTCCTGAAGATCAAACCCTTCAAGTGCCGACCATCAGCCAACGACTGCAGAGAACTCTTCACTGCATCGATCTCTCTATACAAAAGGTCTTCGCCTTTCTCAATGCTAATTTGGTAATGGTAGAGATAACAAAGAATAATCATGCTGTGTTTGAATCTTCAGGGGAAGCTGGTCGGTGTCTGTGGCAGCGTGGGAAGTGGCAAAACATCTCTCATCTCTGCCATTCTTGGCCAGGTGAGCGATTGTCTGATTTGAAGCATAAAACAGAGCACCTGTCCTTTGTCTATGTTGAAGGCTACATCAATTAGATGTGTTCAGAAATCCTCTTATCTGTTTTAACGCCTGTTCTGTGTGTATCCCAGATGACTCTTTTAGAAGGGACTGTTGCTGTAAATGGAGATTTCGCATATGTGGCACAACAGGCCTGGATTCTCAATGCATCCTTCCGTGACAATATCCTGTTTGGCAAGGAAATGGAGGAAGAGAGGTGAGCGCCAAATAAAATGAAAGTGTAGAGGCCCTGATATACTCACAGCAAAGTTATTTTTCGTTATTCGCTAAAGAATAAAAAGAAGTTCAAAGTACTTAAGCAACGGTTTGCTGTTATTGAACATCCAATTCTGTCTGTTCTCCTGAGAGCGGCATTTAGATGAATATGTAAATATGCGCTGTGCGTTTTCCTCGCAATGACAAAATAATCACACAACAAAAATGACAGCAGTGAGAAAACAGCAGTTAAGAAAGCATCTGATCGTAGTGCTGTGGATAGGTTTGCACCAGCTCTGCAATTCAGAACTCCAGTCAAGTAAAGTCACATTTGTTTATATAGCATTTTATACAATAGATTGCTTTAAAGCAGCTTTACAGTATTAACTCTTTCCCCGCCAGCAATTTTTAAAAACGTTGCCACCGGCAGCATTTTTTATCATTTTCACTAAAGTTTAATGGCCCCCAGAATATTTTATTGTATATATTTCTGAACATGCAATATACCAAAACAAAGAACAGAGCCTCTGCTTTAAAAAAAAAAAAAAAAGTTTTATTCTAGCTTCATACAATCTATTTTTATCAACACTTGAATATGGGTAAGTTTCATACAAAATAATTGAGCAAAAAAGCTAAGAAAATCGCATTTTTGTCCTGTTTAGATGATCAAAACATAGATGGAATAAATCACTTCCATCAACACATCCAAAGCTTGCACAGTTCTATACCACTTCCTGGATCGACATTTCATTTAACGTTAGGTAGTTTTGATTTATATGCTGTTTAATGCTTGATGATGCGTTATTTTACATATGCATCTCCTTATATGTCCAATTGCTTGTTTCTGCTTTTTCTTTGCCGTGTTTTGATCCAGACGTTCAATACTCTTTCAGAAGATGTGTAATAGTGCCTCCTACCATACACCAGTGAAAACCCAGAAAGCCAGAAAATTCTGTGATTGGAGGGGAAAGAGATAAACATGAAAAACGGTGTCAGAGTCACTTTCAATTAAAATTACAACTTCAAATTCAACTACAAAGCAACTCTTCAGAACACATCCACCTATTACATAATCATCCCAGACCAACAGGAGTTTGAAGACATTTACAAGCTGGAGCAAATTTTTCTGGAAAGTTTGTTTTGACAAGCTGTTTCCGAAACAAACTTCATCTGACATCATTTTGGCCTGATTTTGTTCAAATTATGAACAAGGGGGCAGTCGTGGCCTAATAGATAGAGTCAGATTTGTAACCCGAAGGTTGCGGGTTCGAGTCTCGGGTCCGGCAGGGATTGTAGGTGGGGGGAGTGACTAACCAGCGCTCACTTCCACCTTCAATACCACGACTGAAGAGAGCACGACTTGAGAAAGGCACCGAACCCCCAACTGCTCCCCTGGTGCCGCAGCAATATGGCTGCCCACTGCTTCGGGTGTGTGTGTGTGTGTGTGTGTTCACTACTGTGTGTGTGCACTTGGATGGGTTAAATGCAGAGCACAAATTCCAAGTATGGGTCACCATACTTGGCCACACGTCACTTTACTTCATTACTCATGACGAGTATCTAGGGGCCTTAATACTGGACACGTCAGTACTTTTGTGCTTTGCCAAATGGCTGCACTACATCAGTGTAATGAGTAATGTGTTTGAGTATGTGTGAAGGAGATTAAAGGGCTGAGCAAGTGAAACAGGGCTGCAGGTGGATTGGTGAATGTGACTCGGCACAAAGATAAAATGAGCACACATGACCTTGAACGCTTGTGCTTTGTCATTGAATAGCCTCCAACTCTTGATATATTTATAACTGTAATGACACCTTGATATTTTACCATTAAGAGTAAGCATTTTTTGTTTTTAATGCAGGACATTTTATTCTCCTGTATTTTTATGTCTCCTGCAGGTATCAGGCCATTCTGAGTGCTTGCTGCTTGAGACTAGACTTGGCCATCCTCCCTAATGCTGACCTGACTGAGGTAACACATTCTGTACAAAAATCAGCATATAGCCCGTTATGCATTGCACAATTTACACACACTGAACACGACATTCTGTTCTCGTATTCTTAGGTTCATGACAGCAGCCCAAAACAGTGAATCTAATCACTAGTATGTCATATGAACACTACAGCATAAATTAGGTGTTTGGAAAAAAAAAAAAAAAAGAGCACCAAAGGAAAGAAAGAGTGCAATCTATATTATCGTTTTCTCTCTATGAAGTATAGAATTTAATCAGACCACAAAAATACAGTCTCACAAGGGAAGTGATGTACATTAACAATTTGGGACAAATATTAGGTAATATAATGGAAAAAATATTATGTTATGAAAAACTTTCACACTGTAGGCGATTGAACTTAGCTTTATTCTATGACAGAAATCCTTTAGGATCACAGAAATTAGGTTTAGATGGCAAAATCGTGGGCAGAATTGTACAGTGTGCACTGGGCTGCAGACCTGAGCTACTAATACAATAATAATTCTTTGATCAAACAATAAATTCCCCTTAAAATGAAGGTATGTTTCTACTACATGGTGTGATTCCCTCTGTCAGATTGGAGAACGTGGTGCCAACCTGAGCGGCGGGCAGCGTCAGCGGATAAGCCTGGCTCGAGCTTTATACAGCAACGGGGATATTTACATTCTCGATGACCCTTTAAGTGCTCTGGATGCCCATGTCGGAAATCACATCTTCAACAACGCCATTAGAAAACATCTGCGTGGCAAGACCGTCATATTTGTCACTCACCAGCTACAGGTATTATAATGTCATGGCCAGTCATGTGAAAAGTACTGTATATGTATTTTTAATTCAGCTTCCAAAACCCTGTCCTATTTCTGTTATTAGTATCTGGTGGACTGTGATGACGTGATCGTCATGCGTGACGGCAGCATCACAGAGCAGGGCAGCCATGAGGACCTGATGAATGTGAATGGAGACTACGCCGCCATGTTTAACAACCTTCAACTGGGAGAAACGCCCATCATTGAGGTCAGACAACCCTCCAAAAAAGTTTTTTTTCTCACCCCCATGTCAGGATGAACCTCAAACATCAATGTGTTTGGTCTAGAACCAATGGGGTTTGACTATTGTTGACATATGAGGTTCAAGGAATAAAGACTTTTTAAAAATTGTTAACCTGTTCATCCAAACCAATTGTGTTGCTTCAGAAGACTTGGATTAAACAGTTTGGATTAATTAATTTCACTTTTTTGGAGCTTTACATTTTATAATATGGACAAAACATTCTTCAGAATATCTTCTTTTGTGGTTTGCAAGATAAAGAAAGGTTTTGAGTAACACAAGGGTTTGTAAATGGGTGAATTATCCCTTAATTTCATTCTAAACGCATGAAATCGGGAAGATGGTGAAACAGTTTGGAGACAGTTCAACCAAAAACTATCATCATCATTTTCCTCATGTTGTTCCAAACCCTCATGACTTTATTGCTTGCGCGAAATACAAAAGGAGAAGTTTTGAATGTCTACACAGCTCTTTTTTAACAGCACCATCGGTTCTTGCACGTCATTGCGTGTTTCTTGCATATTGAAGCTATGGTTTCAAATCTGTCGTTTTGTGTCATCTCAGGTTCCGAATAAGAACTCTGGAAGTTCCCTAAAGAAACCCTTAGAGAACAAAAAGGCAGGATCTGTCAAAAAAGAAAAATCGGCCAACCAGGGTGATGGTAAGTACGAGTATGCTAAACAGTAAATTACCCTGTGCTCTACTTGACTCACATTTAGTCATGCTTTACCTACTGATTTACCTCGCTGCTGTCTGTTTTCTTTCAGGTCAGCTGATGCAGGTGGAGGAGAGGGGGAAAGGCTCAGTGCCCTGGGCGGTGTACAAAGTGTACATCCAGGCTTTAGGAGGGTGGCTCGTCTTCCTCTTCATCCTCGCCCTCTTTGTTCTCAATGTGGGCAGCACAGCCTTCAGCAACTGGTGGCTCAGCTACTGGATCAATCAGGGCAGCGGGGTAAGAGACCATGGGCAGCTCGGAGCAAAGGAAAGGCAGAAAGGCTTCAATTCCATGAGACCAGAGTAGAAGTGTTTAAATATTTCATATGCTTCTGACCTTTACCTTTTTTTTTTTCTTTTCTTTCTAGAGCTGTTACTGTTAGTGTGTCTTCACACATTAGAAATTACAAATCACAAATGATCGCAAATTATATTATTTTTGGCCACAAAATTCATGCACTTAAGTATCAATATTTAAAAAATGTATATGAAATTCTTTATTTTGGTCTTTTTTTTAATTAACAAATAAATATGAATTAGATTTTTTTTATTTGATTTATTGATATTTATTTAAAGTCACCATGAAATAAAAATGTATAGTTCTTTATTTTTTATGGAGTTTTGCAGTATTTATAATAAATGATTTATCTGTGCACATCATTATTTTTTTTTAAATAATTCCCTTAATCTTTAACCAAAAAAATTACGTTTCAACGACAATTCTCAATATAATATTTGATCCGTTCAGTACGACATCCATGGCTAACTGGCTAACTGTATTGTTGCATCCCTAATATATATATATATATATATATATATATATCTATATCATTCATTGACCTCATATGGCTTATCATCTGAAATATGTTAGTAGCAGCAACTTTACATGGCCGCTCAATCTAATGTTAACCTAGAGAAATGTGCGCTGTTCAGGAGTGCGGAGTGTGGAAGCTGAACAGTAGGTATCGCTCACTGCAGGACAGATGGAGGCGCCGGTGCGCTCACTTGCACTTAAAATACTCCTTAATTTTTGCTCATACAGATAAGAGTAATACATCTTTCAAATCTGTAAAGACTACGTTTATTTGTGTGCACTCACAATAACAACAAACATGGTGCTTTTGTAAAATAATGAAAGCAAACAGGATGCGCTTTCTGCCGTCTCAGTCTCTGTGAACTTGAGCGCGAAACTCCAAAACTCTGTGTACGCTTGCCTTACAGAAATTAAAAATATATCTATAGAGAGTGAAATATCTACTTTCAAAAAACTCAATTCAAATGGAAAACAAATATTCTCAGATTATGTAATCCGTGTGAAACTC
>NW_015536479.1:900047-900643 GCF_001515605.1 Sinocyclocheilus anshuiensis
CAAAACATTGTGCTTTTGTAAAATAATGAAAGCAAACAGGATGCGCTTTCTGCCGTCTCAGTCTCTGTGAACTTGAGCGCGAAACTCCGCGTATACTTGCCTTACAGACACGGAAAAGTCTGTCTATAGAGTAGGGCTGCACGATATATCGTTTCAGCATCGATATCGCGATGTGCGCATCCACGATAGTCACATTGCAGGATGTGCGATGTTTAGTATACTGATCGTTATATTTATACTGATCGTTTTCATTGACACAGACACCGTGTCTACACCGGATGCGATTGCTTTACAGAGATACCCATTTTTAAATAAATGTAGTAGAAGAGCTACTGCAAGCAATTTTCAGTGCTGGAAATCCATTTATCCTATGTTGAAACCAGGGTAACAAAGTTAGTTACCTTAATTTGCTACTAAAATTGAAGTAACAAATTACAAATACTCACGTTACAGTAATTAAGTAGTTTTTATCAGTAATTGTACTTTGAGTAGTTTAAAAATTGTGTACTTTTACTTGAGTACATTTTAAGTGATGTATCGGTACTTTTACTCCGCTATTTTCCTCCGTTTGTGGTCGTTACATGCTTATTTTAATT
>NW_015536479.1:901099-907731 GCF_001515605.1 Sinocyclocheilus anshuiensis
GGTAGGCTAGGGCTGCACGATATATCGTTTCAACATCGATATCGCGATGCGCGCATCCGCGATAGTCGCATCGCAGGATGTGCGATGTTTAGTATACTGATCGTTATATTTATACTGATTGTTTTCTTTGCTCACACTCAGACAAGGTGTCTACACCGGACGCGACAGCTGTACAGATACCCATTTTAAATAAATTTAGTAGCAGAGCTACTGCAAGCGATTTTCAGTGCTGGAAATCCATTTATCCTTTGTTGAAATTTCCACGTCGTTGTGGAATGCTTAGCAACGGCAGACGCCAGGAAAGCGCAAGCTCTCGAGCGCTTTGGAAAGAAGAGCTGTGTCCAAAACTGCTCCCTATCCACTATATAGTGCACTATATCGGGTGTCAGCCATTTTGTAGTGCTGGCCGAATTCTGAGTGAACAACTTTATTCCCTACATTCGTCCTCTACTTTTTACCCACAATGCATTCTGATTTCGAGTGTACATCCGATGTACACTCGCTGAAACACTATTTCCCACAATCCAATGCGGAGAACCGGCAAGCTGGAAGAGAGAGCGGAAGCGAGCAAGTTTGAATGAGATGCCGTTTACATCTTTATTATTTTTGCTTTAATGTTTATTTCATACATTTATATTAAAATGTTATGGTGACAGCCCCGTTCACACCAATAACGATAACTATAAAGATAGCGATATTAGCGTCCACACCAGCGAACGTCTGTTTGTTCTAAGCGCACTCGCGTCTGCCACTTTAAATTCTCGAGCTAGTTACAGCAGGATGGATTCTGATTGGCTCTCAATTTTTTATCGTTCATCAGCTGGAGAAAAATCGTTTTGAAAGTGATTCCAACGATATCGTTTCTCTTTGTCTTTATCGTTGTAGTTGTGGTGTGGACTCTGCTATTCTTTAATATTGAGAACGATTTTTAGAACTATATCTTTATCGTTATCTTTAATCGTTTTCTTTGCTCACACACAGCCACCGCGTCTACACCGGACGCGACAGCTGTACAGAGATACCCATTTTAAATAAATTTAGTAGCAGAGCTACTGCAAGCGATTTTCAGTGCTGGAAATCCATTTATCCTTTGTTGAAATTTCCACGTCGTTGTGGAATGCTTAGCAACGGCAGACGCCAGGAAAGCGCAAGCTCTCGAGCGCTTTGGAAAGAAGAGCTGTGTCCAAAACTGCTCCCTATCCACTATATAGTGCACTATATCGGGTGTCAGCCATTTTGTAGTACTGTCTGAATTCTGAGTGAACGACTTCATTCCCTACATTCGTTCACTACTTTTTTACCCACAATGCGTTCCTGATTTCGAGTGTAGTGTCGAGAAAGTGTTGCTTTCTGTGTCATGAATGTTAATCAAACAACAAAACACAAAGAAAAATGTATTTTGTAGCTTTAACACCGATTTATTAGATTTAATTTATAGTGAAGACTATGCAGTATTATTTTACATTTGATTATTCAATTTCTGTACCTAAATACTGAATAAAGCACTGCTTGTTTCATTTGTATCTTTGTTCTGTTATATTTATCTATGCTTGTAATTTGTTTATTTCCTATGCTGATTTACTCTCCTACAAAATCACCCCAGTCATTGATTATTTTTTTCCCAAATAGAGCTATTCAAGTCATCTGGTGATTTATTTATTTATTTATTTTCATATCGCAATATATATCGCAGAAAAACAAAATATCGCAATGTGAGTTTTTTTCCAATATCGTGCAGCCCTACTATAGAGAGTGAAATGTCTACTTTCAAATAAACCAATTCAAATGGAAAACAATATTCTCAGATTAGATAATCCATGTGAAACATGCATACAGGCGCATCCACTACTGTGGAGAGGACGAGGCAGTGTCGCCGACTTCATCTCTTAAACCAAAAACAAAAAAGCACTAGTTTTATCAATGAATTATTAAAACGTTAATGCAGCCTCCTTACTGTTTTTACCTGACACATTCATAATCATTACTTCTGCCGGTGTGCCGTGGCAAATCTTTAGTCGAGGGCAGCCCTAATATACAATATATATATATATATATATATACATACAAATGTTCATTCATTACCATGTTTTACTGTATAATGCAATGTGTCTGTGATGTCTTGCTCAACAGAACACGACGGTGCAGGTGGGGAACAGTTCAGTACTGAGTGAGAGTATGCGTGATAACCCTCTGATGCAACACTATGCTGCTGTCTACACTATGTCTATGGGAATCATGCTCCTTCTCAAACTACTGAGAGGCATTGTGTTTGTTAAGGTGAGATTTTACATCATATAGTTACTTTTATAGCGATTGCAGTTTTGCATGATGGACTTGCTGTGTCAGAGAATGAGCTCCATGTTTCAGCGGGTGATCTTTTGTTTTTCAAGGGTACTATGCGTGCCTCCTCGAGGCTCCATGAGGAACTTTTTCAGAAGATTCTTCGTAGTCCCATGAAATTTTTTGACACGACGCCCACGGCTCGCATCCTCAACCGGTTCTCCAAAGACATGGATGAAGGTGGGACCTGATGGAGGGTTAGATTGTAGCATTATCATCAGATAGGGGTGTGAGGGGTGTAATTAGTTGACAGCTGTTTGACGATATATGCATTTTATAAAGCAATTTTTTCTAACCTTATTAGATGTATGCATCATCTTGTGTCAGACTCTTACATTTACATTTAATCAATAAATGTAATTACAATAATAAGACACTATAGGTTGTTACCAGTCAAATGAAATCAACAAAACCTACTTTTGCACAGAAAAAGTTGAAGCTGCATCTGAAGTGGCATTTAGATGTGTTTACACTGCAATTACGATTGCCTAAATAATATTATGAATATTGAAATATGTTTTTTTTTTAATGAAATGGTTATTTAAATATGAAATTAAAACCACCTGTAGGTGGCTGCAAGTCTGAGTAAGTCATGGAGTCATCTGCTCATCCGATTCATTCAAAGGAATGAAGCAAGTGAATAACTGCATCCCAAATGACGCACTATACACTATGCACTTATACACTATGTACTTATGCACTATGTACTCAACCATGTAGTGTATGAATTTTATAAGGTTATTTTGTCATTAATAATCGGAGTCTGATAGCCCCTACCCCTTCGTGACGTAATTAAAACTGAGACAGTTGAATGCATGAAGTGTCCAACATTCCACACTTCGTATTTTCAGTTAAGTCAAGGGTTCTCAAACCTGTCTTGGAGGAACCCTAGCCCTGCACATTTTGTATGTCTCCCTTATCTAACACACCTGATTCAACTCATCAGCTCATTAGTAGAGACTGCAAGACATGAATTAGGTGTGTCTGATAAGGGAGACATACAAAATGTGCAGGACTAGGGGTCCTCCAGGACAGGTTTGAGAACCACTGATTTAAGTGCATCATCCGGGTATTTAAAGTGCACTTTTTCTTTTTGGAATTTTCAGTATCAACGCACTACTCGCACTATTCATACTACAAAACGGCATAGAATAGTGCATAAGTACATGATTTGGGACGCACCTACTGTCTTTGTGAATGAATCATTGATTTGTTTAAAAATGCTGTTTCATTCAGGAACGAAACAACACTGCAAGTTGCTCGGTTCTGTTATGGCTTTGTTTGGAACTATTTTTGTTGACGAAATAGTGCAAAAAAAAATTGTGTGTAAATTGCAACTCAACAATATTAACTTCTTGTTTCTTGCACTGTTGTACAAAATCACTATCACACATGCAATCGTTTGTTCTTTCATTAAAACAACAATTATGATATTATCATTAGGTAAACTCTTACCTGTCTCGCATTTCTAAACGTTTCCCTGTCTCCTCTCAGTTGACACACGTCTGCCGTTCCAGGCTGAGATGTTCATTCAGAACATGATTCTGGTGCTCTTCTGCCTGGGTGTGATTGCCAGCGTGTTCCCGTGGTTCCTGGTGGCAGTAGGGCCGCTGGTCCTCCTCTTTATAGTGCTGCACATGGTTTCTCGGGTCTTCATTCGAGAACTCAAACGATTAGACAACATCACACAGTCACCTTTCCTGTCCCACATTGCCTCCAGCATTCAGGGCCTGACCACAGTGCATGCTTATGGGAAAGAGGACGAATTCCTTCACAGGTAAACGCTGGGATGTCACTCTGCCTCACTTTATTGTGTGTTTCTCCTTAACCGATAAGACTTCCAGTGAGCGCGGTTGATGGATATTGTCTGTGTGTTTTCTCCCAGGTATCAGGAGCTGCTGGATCAGAACCAGGCTCCCTTCTATTTGTTCAGCTGCGCTATGCGCTGGCTGGCTGTGCGTCTGGATGTGATTAGCGTGGCTCTCATTAGCATCACGGCTTTGATGATCGTCCTCATGCACGGCCAGATTCCTCCTGCATATGCAGGCTTGGCCATTTCCTATGCCGTGCAGGTGAGGGGAAATTGTGTAAATGTTGTTTTTCTCTTTTAAATGGATGGCTCACCCAAAATTGAACATTCTGTCATCAGTTACTCACCCTAGTGTCATTCCAAACCCATAAAGCCTGGCTCACACTACAGGAGTTTTAGCCCCGATTTCCCCCTCCAGAGAATCGGAGCAAAAATCTTATCGAGCACCTCGATCGGTCCCGATGTTCGGCGCGGATTATCTGCTAATGTGA
Organism: Sinocyclocheilus anshuiensis; assembly: GCF_001515605.1. Lineage (NCBI taxonomy): Eukaryota > Metazoa > Chordata > Actinopteri > Cypriniformes > Cyprinidae > Sinocyclocheilus > Sinocyclocheilus anshuiensis. The sequence continues at coordinate 905,741 of NW_015536479.1, forward strand.
GGCGTTCACAGATCAAATCTTGCACCTCCCGATCTGCTCGCACACAAATCTCGGGGGCCGCCCGGATCATATCAAACATGTTTGACAGCTATATGATTACGTCAGTACTTTCACAACAGCCAATGCGCGGCCGCAAAACAGCTGCTGTACGGCTCCGTTGGAGACAGAGGAAACTGATTCTTGCTCTTTTTTTTTTTTAGTAACATGACTATCTGTATTAATGTGTCAAACGTATCACAACCGTAAGGACAAAAAGAAGCACTGGGGTGAAATCGCCTCAGTTTTGAACTTACCGAGTGAATGTAGAAAGCTGCTAGCACACTAGCTTACCTATGTAAACATCACTGAAATATCAATGACGATCTGCTGCGTGAGATCACGTGAGGCCTCCCTCTGGCATGATAATCTCGATAATATCTTGTAGTGTGTGATGCACCTCGAATTTCAAATCTTGTAGTGTGTGCATGTTCAAGATTTGAGGGAAGATAATCTGCAAAGATTCTTATGTGTGTGCTGCAACCAGATTGCATAATCGGTTAGGATTTTAAAACTCCTGTAGTGTGAGCCCGGTTTAAGACTTTGGTTATCTTTGAAACACAAATTAAGATTAAACCTGAGAGGGAGAGATTCATAAATGCTGTAGAAGTATTGTTCATTGTTAGTTCATGTTAAATAATGAAACCTTGTGTGAATCACATATGGAAAACATGTGCATGGATGTGTCAATCATTGATTAGATGTAAATAAAAGCCTAAATTAAATCTGTTCACCATATAAAGCAATCATGTCTTTTCACAAGACTTCGATTAAACTGCTCAATTCATATGTATTTGTTTATGATGCTTTTATTACTTTTTTTTTTTTAGATCTTTTAAGTTTTGGTTACATAGACTTTAAATGGAGACACAGAAATCTCTCAGGTTTCAATAAAAATACCTTAATTTGTGTTTCAAAGATTAACCAAAGTCTGACACCGTGTGTACACCGGACACGAGCGGCGCGACGTGACAAAATACAACAGAACCCATTATAATCGGCGATGCTGTCTACTCTAGACAAATCTCTGACAGTAAACTGATGCCGTGTTCTATTTATGACGCACTGACACAGAGTTGAAATGATTTGCAACGGTCACTTTGTCGCGTCCAGTGTAGACAGACTTTAGCTGTTGCGGTGCGGCAACAACTGTCGCGACCGGTGTAGACATGGTGTTATCGGTTTGTAATGACATGAGGGTGAATAAATGATGCCAGAATTTTAATTTTTGCATAAACTATCCCTTTAATTCTAAACTTTTTGTATGAAGGTATTTTCACTCTAAAGCTTTTGGTGTAGGCCATTTTGGTGTAAAAATATTTTTTTTTTGTAACTCTTGAAAACAAGCTTGGGATATGGTTCATGTAACTGTTTGCAGTAGTAATAAAAGCAACACAGCCTATTTTCCAGAAGTAAACCACAACTGATGATGTCAAGCGGGACTGATGCCCTGCAGGCAGAATAGCAAATGCATTTCTCATCACTGCTTAGAAAATCCCACATACTTTGCATCTGTGGCAGACTGATGCACATGCCATTCTGTGCATGTTATGCCTTTTGTCTGATTGGTCTTCTGCCAAAATGGGAAGTGAGAAAAATGCTTTCCATTTTAGCACCTTTTCCTCCTGAGTCATCATTACCTAGTTATACTGGTAAGCAGGTGGTATTTATGTTGATGACGCAAATGCACTGTGGCTTACAGCCAAATCATACGATGTGAAAATAAACCCGCAGTGAAATAGGGAGGGAATCAAACTCAGGTTTGGACCAAACAAACAAAACAAGTGCAGGATGCATATATTTCCTTCAAATGAGATTATGCATAAGATCAAATTGTCATTTAACATTTGCTCACACAACGGAAGCTATTGTATTGTATAAAGGAAGCAGATTGTACCAGGGTTATTTAACTAAAACTATTAAAAAACATTTTTGTTACTTAAAAATTAAAATAA
>NW_015536479.1:907876-913705 GCF_001515605.1 Sinocyclocheilus anshuiensis
GCATCTTAACATCTCTTTCGTCTCTCACAGCTTACAGGGTTATTCCAGTTTACTGTTCGCTTGGCCTCTGAGACTGAAGCTCGGTTCACCTCAGTAGAGAGAATCCATCATTACATCAAGGTACTAGTCCTGCATCATTTTTGACTGACAATTTCAACTTGACATTAAAAGCTTCTCTTCCAGATCTGACGTCTGCTGTCACTCTTTTACGATGAATTCAGAAAGGATGAAGTTCAACCTCTGCTTAGTCACCTCTGTCTGTCTTAGTCTCTGTCTCTGGAGGCTCCTGCAAGGGTGAAAAACAAGGCTCCTCCATCTGACTGGCCCCAGGAGGGTGAGATCGTGTTTGATGGAACGGAGATGAGGTACAGAGACAACCTCCCAATGATACTGAAGAAAGTTTCCTGCACCATTCGACCAAAAGAGAAGATCGGGATTGTGGGACGAACAGGCTCAGGTCAGTCTCTTCTTATGTCTTTTGTCACTTTGTCGCGTCCAGTGTAGACAGACTTTAGCTGTTGCGGTGCGGCAACAACTGTCGCGACCGGTGTAGACATGGTGTTATCGGTTTGTAATGACATGAGGGTGAATAAATGATGCCAGAATTTTAATTTTTGCATAAACTATCCCTTTAATTCTAAACTTTTTGTATGAAGGTATTTTCACTCTAAAGCTTTTGGTGTAGGCCATTTTGGTGTAAAAATATTTTTTTTTTGTAACTCTTGAAAACAAGCTTGGGATATGGTTCATGTAACTGTTTGCAGTAGTAATAAAAGCAACACAGCCTATTTTCCAGAAGTAAACCACAACTGATGATGTCAAGCGGGACTGATGCCCTGCAGGCAGAATAGCAAATGCATTTCTCATCACTGCTTAGAAAATCCCACATACTTTGCATCTGTGGCAGACTGATGCACATGCCATTCTGTGCATGTTATGCCTTTTGTCTGATTGGTCTTCTGCCAAAATGGGAAGTGAGAAAAATGCTTTCCATTTTAGCACCTTTTCCTCCTGAGTCATCATTACCTAGTTATACTGGTAAGCAGGTGGTATTTATGTTGATGACGCAAATGCACTGTGGCTTACAGCCAAATCATACGATGTGAAAATAAACCCGCAGTGAAATAGGGAGGGAATCAAACTCAGGTTTGGACCAAACAAACAAAACAAGTGCAGGATGCATATATTTCCTTCAAATGAGATTATGCATAAGATCAAATTGTCATTTAACATTTGCTCACACAACGGAAGCTATTGTATTGTATAAAGGAAGCAGATTGTACCAGGGTTATTTAACTAAAACTATTAAAAAACATTTTTGTTACTTAAAAATTAAAATGAGGGTGAGATCGTGTTTGATGGAACGGAGATGAGGTACAGAGACAACCTCCCAATGATACTGAAGAAAGTTTCCTGCACCATTCGACCAAAAGAGAAGATCGGGATTGTGGGACGAACAGGCTCAGGTCAGTCTCTTCTTATGTCTTTTCTCATCAAGTATGATATTTAAATTTTTATTTTCTTTTTTATTATAATTTTGGTATAATACCTACAAAGAATTCCATCCCACAGATAGACATGTGCCGGTATTCGGAAATGCGATATATCATGGTAATGAATATGCACGATATTGTTATCGTGGGCACTTCAAAATATTGTGAATAATTATTTATTAAAAATTATTCAGATTTTTGGAATGCATTTTAAAAATATTTTTCCCATCAACTGGTCACAATGCACAGCACGGATGAGAAGCGCATTGTGGAGCGTGTGAGAGACGCTCTGGATGAAAGTGCACATAACTCTCTGACAGCAGATGGCGCTGAACAGCAGAAATGCAGCCGTTACCCTGGAAACCCCGTAAATAAAACAGCTGCACTACTTTCTAAAACGTATTTAAATGGATTTTATAAAACGGATAGTTCCAGTCCTTGATTCTGATTGGTTGAGCAATCGAAGCTGTTTTAATTAAGCTGTCTAAATTACTCTACAAACATACACCTTTGTTTACTTTGTCTGTTGCTTGTCAACCACTTTGTTGCAAGCACAACTGATTCTGAGGAACTACATTGTTTGGTGGAAGAATACTGTTTTTATTAATATCATTATACTTTATTTGCTCGGTTTTATTTTGTGAAACCTAACTACGTATATGGAATAACCGTTTTATAAAAGCAAAAAGTCCCGTGAAGCCGTGGTTTACAGTGAATTTATAACAGCTAAGGGGGTTTTAGGCACTCCGCTTCACATCGTGCCTAACAACGCCCCTTAGCTGTTATAAATTCACTGTAAACCACAGCTTCTTGGGGCTTATTGCTTTAAAATAGCCGTTCAGATTTTCATATTCGCAGTGGTGTTCATCACAGCGCCAAATACTTAAATATTTAGACTTAATAGGCTGTTTATTTTCAAACTTTTACATTTTAATCTGGACTACAACATGCCCTAGATATTGTTTGAAAAAGTTTTAATTCTTTATTGTTTGGTCACACTTTACATTAAGGCTCTATTAATTAACATTAGTTAATTCATTAGTAAACATTCATTAATCTTAGGTAATTTCAATATTTAATAACACATTGTTAAATTAAAAAGTTGCAACTGTTATTTAATGAACTAACGGAATAACTTCTGTAGCAAATGTAGCTATTGCTCATTATTATTGTTAATGCATTAACTAAGGTTAACTGATGAGATCTTATTGTAAAGTGTTACTTATTGATCTTTAGAATTCTTTGGCACTTTAATCTGTGTGAATTTCTTGTGTATTAGTTTATTGTATGTAAATGTTCAGTTCTTTTTGTTATAGGAAACAAGTTATTAAACCTGTTATACTTTGACAACACTTTTTTTTTGTAACTAAATTTCAATACCGTGATAATACCGTATACAGTGATAAAAGCATTAGCAATTAATCGCACCATGAAAATTTGATACCGTCATATGCCTACCCACAGAACAAGTTTCGACTGCACACAACCAAAAATAAATAAATATAATTAATAAAAATAATAATAATACAAATAAAAGAGGGTCTGTCATTCACATATATAATATATTTTTTATGGTTTTAAATAACTAATAAACTATAAAGTGCCTATTAACAGATGGTAATAATAAACGTTTATCAAGACATCATTGACTTTTAAAATAAATTCTTGTGTAAGTCAGATATTCAATTTAAGGTAACTTTTAGAATCAGGAGTTTTTATAAATGACTTTCATGGTGAAAATAGATAAATGTGTAATAAAGAGAAAAACCATAAATCTGCCCTCTCGTCTGTCCTCAGGGAAGTCTTCTCTGGGAGTGGTTCTCTACCGGCTGGTAGAACCGTGTGGTGGCTCCATTAAGATTGACGGTGTCAACATTTGCGACATTGGCCTTGCTGATTTGCGCAGCAAACTGTCAATCATTCCACAGGAGCCAGTGCTTTTCAGTGGTACTGTCAGGTAGGCGGGACTCTGACTTATGCTGTATCCCAACTGATTCCCAAAGACCATTTCGCACATACAGTCAAACCAAAAATTATTCAGACATCTTCAACATTTCTCACATCAGTTTATTCGCTATAGTTTAGAAAATGGTCATTCAAAAAATGACATGAACTCGGTTAAACTGTGTCAGAACAAATTCATCTTGATACTGTCAGATAACTTTGATAGAAAGGTATGTACTGAATTAGGATGAATAGCTGTCAGCTGTTAAATTTAAGTACACAATTAGATAATACCAATTACCAAGCAATGCTTAATTTTGTTCAGTCTGTGATGTAAAACGTTCGCATTAGCAATTAAAGAAAAAACACTTAAAGGAACACTCCACTATTTTTAAAAATAGGCTCATTTTCCAACTCCCCTAGAGTTAAACAGTTGAGTTTTCCATTCAGCTGATCTCCGGGTCTGGCGGTAGCACTTTTAGCTGTAGCTTAGCATAGATCATTGAATCTGATTAGACCGTTAGCATCTCGCTCAAAAATGACCAAAGAGTTTCGATATTTTTTCCTATTTAAAACTTGACCCTTCTGTAGTTACATCGTGTACTAAGACCAATGGAAAATGAAAAGTTGTGATTTTCTAGGCCGATATGGCTAGGAACTATACTCTCATTCCGGCGTAATAATCAAGGAACTTTGCACGATGTAACTACAGACACTGACACTGTTATTGAACTGAACTGACTTGAGCTGAATAATGACATCATTAAATTTTAGCTGTAAAGTAGGTCTACCGAAGTCAGTTTAGTTTTATAATTGATGAATTTAAAAAAACAATACTGTAATAATCTTGTTTTAGTAATTGGAAGCTGTTTTGAAACAATCTATATTGTATAAAGTGTCTTAATCCAGCTTCATATGAATGTATTTATCTGTCAGTTTTCTTCATGCATCTGCATTCTGTTTTGTATTCTTTTCAAACAGATCCAACTTGGATCCTTTTAACCTGTATTCAGAGGAGCAAATCTGGGATGCCCTGGAGAGGACACACATGAAAGAATGTGTAAGCTAAAGAAAACCCTTCAAAAGTGACACACCATGTATAACGTTTACAGGTGAAGTAGTTTCAGGTTGCCCACTGTCACGTAGCAGCTTCTCAGTTTGTCGGTCACACCTAAGGGCACGTATGAAATCTCAGTGACTTCTTGTTGCTCTTCCCTTCATCTTATCACCGTTTCTTTCAGTTTTCCCACAGCTTTGAATCTTTGTGATTGATGTCTTGCATCTCCTCTCTGTTGTTCAGGTGTCTCAGCTGCCTTTAAAGCTGGAGTCCGAGGTGGTGGAAAACGGGGAGAATTTCTCCGTGGGTGAGCGGCAGCTGCTCTGTGTGGCCCGAGTTCTTCTGAGACAGTGCAAGGTGAGTTAACAGCCCGACTTTGGTCTTGTCCATTAGAGAAAGCTGACTGGAATTAGCTGATAATGCAGAACAGACTTGGTCTCATTTAACCGGGTCATCCGATTTGTTTCCTCCTGATTTTTAGATCTTGATTCTGGACGAGGCCACAGCGGCTATGGACACAGAGACTGACTGTCTGATTCAGGAGACGATTCGTAATGCGTTCCAGGACTGCACCACACTGACCATTGCACACCGATTGCACACAGTGCTCAGCTGTGACCGTATCATGGTGCTCAATCAGGGCCAGGTATGGTGTAGCGGTCTAATGACTAGTTTGGATAAAAAACCTTTCCATTAGGGGGCAATATTTGCCCCTGGAATTGATTTCCGGGGTATTGTTTTTTTTTTATCATTGTAGGGGCAGTCTTTATAATTACCTGTATTAAATGTCAAATACTTACTCTACATCAAATACTTAAATTTAACCAATTAATCAATCAGAATGCTATAGACCAATCAAGTTTTATCAGCATCACCAAAAGCCATCTTTACTCTGGAACAGAAGCTGCATCTGACATAGCATTGATAGGTATTTACACTATAGCTGCATAATGTAAATAGCCTACATTTAAAGGGTTAGTTCACCCAAAAATGAAAATTCTGTCATTAATTACTCACCCTCGTGTTGTTCCAAACCCGTAAAGTTACGAAGCTACGAGAATACTTTTTTGCGCAAAGAAAACAAAAATAACAACTTTATCGCTCGCTCGCGTCATGATACTGTTGTGAACGCCCGTCTACAAGTGACGCAGTAGAGACGAAAATGTGGAATAAAGTAGTTATTTTTGTTTTCTTTGCGCAAAAAAGTATTCTCGTAGCTTCGTAACTTTACAGTTGAACCACTGATGTCACACGGACTACTTTGTCGATCATCTTGGTACTTTTCTGGACCTTGAACGTGGTAGTTACCTTGCTGTCTATGGGAGGGTCAGAGAG
>NW_015536479.1:918203-929498 GCF_001515605.1 Sinocyclocheilus anshuiensis
TATATATATATATAGAGCATCTTAACATCTCTTTCGTCTCTCACAGCTTACAGGGTTATTCCAGTTTACTGTTCGCTTGGCCTCTGAGACTGAAGCTCGGTTCACCTCAGTAGAGAGAATCCATCATTACATCAAGGTACTAGTCCTGCATCATTTTTGACTGACAATTTCAACTTGACATTAAAAGCTTCTCTTCCAGATCTGACGTCTGCTGTCACTCTTTTACGATGAATTCAGAAAGGATGAAGTTCAACCTCTGCTTAGTCACCTCTGTCTGTCTTAGTCTCTGTCTCTGGAGGCTCCTGCAAGGGTGAAAAACAAGGCTCCTCCATCTGACTGGCCCCAGGAGGGTGAGATCGTGTTTGATGGAACGGAGATGAGGTACAGAGACAACCTCCCAATGATACTGAAGAAAGTTTCCTGCACCATTCGACCAAAAGAGAAGATCGGGATTGTGGGACGAACAGGCTCAGGTCAGTCTCTTCTTATGTCTTTTCTCATCAAGTATGATATTTAAATTTTTATTTTCTTTTTTATTATAATTTTGGTATAATACCTACAAAGAATTCCATCCCACAGATAGACATGTGCCGGTATTCGGAAATGCGATATATCATGGTAATGAATATGCACGATATTGTTATCGTGGGCACTTCAAAATATTGTGAATAATTATTTATTAAAAATTATTCAGATTTTTGGAATGCATTTTAAAAATATTTTTCCCATCAACTGGTCACAATGCACAGCACGGATGAGAAGCGCATTGTGGAGCGTGTGAGAGACGCTCTGGATGAAAGTGCACATAACTCTCTGACAGCAGATGGCGCTGAACAGCAGAAATGCAGCCGTTACCCTGGAAACCCCGTAAATAAAACAGCTGCACTACTTTCTAAAACGTATTTAAATGGATTTTATAAAACGGATAGTTCCAGTCCTTGATTCTGATTGGTTGAGCAATCGAAGCTGTTTTAATTAAGCTGTCTAAATTACTCTACAAACATACACCTTTGTTTACTTTGTCTGTTGCTCCCTAGATATTGTTTGAAAAAGTTTTAATTCTTTATTGTTTGGTCACACTTTACATTAAGGCTCTATTAATTAACATTAGTTAATTCATTAGTAAACATTCATTAATCTTAGGTAATTTCAATATTTAATAACACATTGTTAAAATAAAAAGTTGCAACTGTTATTTAATGAACTAACGGAATAACTTCTGTAGCAAATGTAGCTATTGCTCATTATTATTGTTAATGCATTAACTAAGGTAAGCTAATGAGATCATATTGTAAAGTGTTACTTATTGGTCTTTATAATTCTTTTGCACTTTAATCTGTATGAATTTTTTTTTTACTTTATCATTTTTTTGTGTATTACCTTATTGTATGTACATGTTCAGTTCTTTTTGTTATAAGAAAAAAGTTATTAAACCTGTTATAGTTTATGATAACACTTTTTTGCAACTAAATGTCAATACTGTGATAATACCGTATACCGTGATAAAAGCATTAGCAATTAATCGCAGCATGAAAAATTGATACCGTCATATGCCTATTTACAAATATCAATATTATTACAAATACAACATTATTAATTCATATTTAATAATAATATTTTTGGGGAGTCACACCACATGACTATGATGTTTTGTTCTGCATATTGGTTGAAGCACAATGCATTAACTAAGGTTAACTGATGAGATCTTATTGTAAAGTGTTACTTATTGATCTTTAGAATTCTTTGGCACTTTAATCTGTGTGAATTTCTTGTGTATTAGTTTATTGTATGTAAATGTTCAGTTCTTTTTGTTATAGGAAACAAGTTATTAAACCTGTTATACTTTGACAACACTTTTTTTTTGTAACTAAATTTCAATACTGTGATAATACCGTATACAGTGCTATAATTCTTGTGTATTAGTTTATTGTATGTAAATGTTCAGTTCTTTTTGTTATAGGAAACAAGTTATTAAACCTGTTATACTTTGACAACACTTTTTTTTTGTAACTAAATTTCAATACCGTGATAATACCGTATACAGTGATAAAAGCATTAGCAATTAATCGCACCATGAAAATTTGATACCGTCATATGCCTACCCACAGAACAAGTTTCGACTGCACACAACCAAAAATAAATAAATATAATTAATAAAAATAATAATAATACAAATAAAAGAGGGTCTGTCATTCACATATATAATATATTTTTTATGGTTTTAAATAACTAATAAACTATAAAGTGCCTATTAACAGATGGTAATAATAAACGTTTATCAAGACATCATTGACTTTTAAAATAAATTCTTGTGTAAGTCAGATATTCAATTTAAGGTAACTTTTAGAATCAGGAGTTTTTATAAATGACTTTCATGGTGAAAATAGATAAATGTGTAATAAAGAGAAAAACCATAAATCTGCCCTCTCGTCTGTCCTCAGGGAAGTCTTCTCTGGGAGTGGTTCTCTACCGGCTGGTAGAACCGTGTGGTGGCTCCATTAAGATTGACGGTGTCAACATTTGCGACATTGGCCTTGCTGATTTGCGCAGCAAACTGTCAATCATTCCACAGGAGCCAGTGCTTTTCAGTGGTACTGTCAGGTAGGCGGGACTCTGACTTATGCTGTATCCCAACTGATTCCCAAAGACCATTTCGCACATACAGTCAAACCAAAAATTATTCAGACATCTTCAACATTTCTCACATCAGTTTATTCGCTATAGTTTAGAAAATGGTCATTCAAAAAATGACATGAACTCGGTTAAACTGTGTCAGAACAAATTCATCTTGATACTGTCAGATAACTTTGATAGAAAGGTATGTACTGAATTAGGATGAATAGCTGTCAGCTGTTAAATTTAAGTACACAATTAGATAATACCAATTACCAAGCAATGCTTAATTTTGTTCAGTCTGTGATGTAAAACGTTCGCATTAGCAATTAAAGAAAAAACACTTAAAGGAACACTCCACTATTTTTAAAAATAGGCTCATTTTCCAACTCCCCTAGAGTTAAACAGTTGAGTTTTCCATTCAGCTGATCTCCGGGTCTGGCGGTAGCACTTTTAGCTGTAGCTTAGCATAGATCATTGAATCTGATTAGACCGTTAGCATCTCGCTCAAAAATGACCAAAGAGTTTCGATATTTTTTCCTATTTAAAACTTGACCCTTCTGTAGTTACATCGTGTACTAAGACCAATGGAAAATGAAAAGTTGTGATTTTCTAGGCCGATATGGCTAGGAACTATACTCTCATTCCGGCATAATAATCAAGGAACTTTGCACGATGTAACTACAGACACTGACACTGTTATTGAACTGAACTGACTTGAGCTGAATAATGACATCATTAAATTTTAGCTGTAAAGTAGGTCTACCGAAGTCAGTTTAGTTTTATAATTGATGAATTTAAAAAAACAATACTGTAATAATCTTGTTTTAGTAATTGGAAGCTGTTTTGAAACAATCTATATTGTATAAAGTGTCTTAATCCAGCTTCATATGAATGTATTTATCTGTCAGTTTTCTTCATGCATCTGCATTCTGTTTTGTATTCTTTTCAAACAGATCCAACTTGGATCCTTTTAACCTGTATTCAGAGGAGCAAATCTGGGATGCCCTGGAGAGGACACACATGAAAGAATGTGTAAGCTAAAGAAAACCCTTCAAAAGTGACACACCATGTATAACGTTTACAGGTGAAGTAGTTTCAGGTTGCCCACTGTCACGTAGCAGCTTCTCAGTTTGTCGGTCACACCTAAGGGCACGTATGAAATCTCAGTGACTTCTTGTTGCTCTTCCCTTCATCTTATCACCGTTTCTTTCAGTTTTCCCACAGCTTTGAATCTTTGTGATTGATGTCTTGCATCTCCTCTCTGTTGTTCAGGTGTCTCAGCTGCCTTTAAAGCTGGAGTCCGAGGTGGTGGAAAACGGGGAGAATTTCTCCGTGGGTGAGCGGCAGCTGCTCTGTGTGGCCCGAGTTCTTCTGAGACAGTGCAAGGTGAGTTAACAGCCCGACTTTGGTCTTGTCCATTAGAGAAAGCTGACTGGAATTAGCTGATAATGCAGAACAGACTTGGTCTCATTTAACCGGGTCATCCGATTTGTTTCCTCCTGATTTTTAGATCTTGATTCTGGACGAGGCCACAGCGGCTATGGACACAGAGACTGACTGTCTGATTCAGGAGACGATTCGTAATGCGTTCCAGGACTGCACCACACTGACCATTGCACACCGATTGCACACAGTGCTCAGCTGTGACCGTATCATGGTGCTCAATCAGGGCCAGGTATGGTGTAGCGGTCTAATGACTAGTTTGGATAAAAAACCTTTCCATTAGGGGGCAATATTTGCCCCTGGAATTGATTTCCGGGGTATTGTTTTTTTTTTTATCATTGTAGGGGCAGTCTTTATAATTACCTGTATTAAATGTCAAATACTTACTCTACATCAAATACTTAAATTTAACCAATTAATCAATCAGAATGCTATAGACCAATCAAGTTTTATCAGCATCACCAAAAGCCATCTTTACTCTGGAACAGAAGCTGCATCTGACATAGCATTGATAGGTATTTACACTATAGCTGCATAATGTAAATAGCCTACATTTAAAGGGTTAGTTCACCCAAAAATGAAAATTCTGTCATTAATTACTCACCCTCGTGTTGTTCCAAACCCGTAAAGTTACGAAGCTACGAGAATACTTTTTTGCGCAAAGAAAACAAAAATAACAACTTTATCGCTCGCTCGCGTCATGATACTGTTGTGAACGCCCGTCTACAAGTGACGCAGTAGAGACGAAAATGTGGAATAAAGTAGTTATTTTTGTTTTCTTTGCGCAAAAAAGTATTCTCGTAGCTTCGTAACTTTACAGTTGAACCACTGATGTCACACGGACTACTTTGTCGATCATCTTGGTACTTTCCTGGACCTTGAACGTGGTAGTTACCTTGCTGTCTATGGGAGGGTCAGAGAGCCCTCAGATTTCATCAAAAATATCTTAAATTGTTTTCTGAAGATGAGCGATTTTTGGGTGAACTAACCCTTTAATATATCAATAAAACAGGAGCTCGTTACAGAGTAGAGCTATAATACTATGACAAATCATTATTGTTTTTAAATGCTCCTTTTGTATCTTTAATGTTGATTAACAGAATTCATGAAAAAAAAGTTTTTGTGTTTGAGGAAACAAGCTAAGACAAAAAATAATTGTTTATGAATTTGTCTATTGCTTTTTAAGCATTAGAAGTCAGAGTTCAAATTGGTTATTTTGGTAGCATGAAAAACGAACGGGAATAAGTTATACACAAAGCGAGCAAAGTTGTTCCCCATCACTGAAGCGGTCCATGACTTCAGTCTACATAGGGCAAGTTCTGCACTCATAAAACCCCCAGATACAATCACTGACACTGCCTACGCTTCGAAATACCGGCACTTTCTTGTTTATGATGAGAGAACTCTTCAGACTGCCGGTTTTTAGCGGTGACTAATTTAAATAGGCTACCTCTGATTGGCCATTGGATTCATAAGCTCATTAGAAATGTGTGTGATTGGTTATAATGCTCAATGCTGCAAAAAATGAACAGAAAATATGATGCAATGTGAGCAGACATAACAGATTTAGTTTACTTGTGCAGGGGCAGTTTTCTCCTACTTATCTTGAATTTGGATGTCATTTTTGTTCACTTTGGTGGCATTTTTGCCCCAAGCCCCCTTTAATTATTTTCCAACCCTGGTGGGACGTAATCCAATGCTCCACTGTTCCTTCAAACGTATTTGATGAAAGAAGCCTTTTTTTTTCCCTGTGGTTCTTCTATTTACTGACTCAGTCTTTTTCTGTTTGACCCAGGTGGTGGAATTTGACGAGCCGTCCAAGCTCTTGGCGAATGAGAACTCACGCTTCTGTGCGATGCTGGCAGCGGTGGAGAACAAAATCTCTGTAAGAGGCTAAAGGATGTCCGAGCCAAGGTTTCACTCCCGAGGACCGAAGGGAACATTCTCCATTAATATTCCAGTCATTGCTGCTTCAATGTTCCTCCCTCCTGCAAACCTATAGGGACCTGGGGAGGGAGAGTATAGTATTTCCATGAAACTCATGGGCTGTCATTAGGGGCATGCCTGTTAAGATGTACTACTTGTGAGCTTAAATGGTTAGGTCAGGAAACGCTGATACTGCAATGATATTTACATAACGAAGTGGGGAAATCAGTTTCCATGTAGTTCAATTCATGCAAACTGGTATGTTTTACAGAGTACATATCTCTGTTTATATGAGTATATATATTTACAAGGTGGTTGCAGAGTCCTTTTGTATTGATTCTGCTGGTCTATGTACAGTATGTAATATATACATACATTCAGATGGATCAGCTTTCATTACAGTTTAATATTTTTGACAACTTGACAGTCTTCAGTACATGTGTAAATGTTGTCTTGTGACTTGAACCCTAAACTTTGGCACAGGTGACGTTGTCCACAGGATGTTGTACAAGCACTGAGTAAGTGGGACTCTTTAAGAGAAACAGTGCTGCTTATTTACTGTCTCCTTGTTCAGCACACCAAGGATTCAGTCTTATTTAGCTAAGAGGCCTTTGTATATTTATAGCCTATTTCCACTGTTAACATTTTTGCCAGTTCCTTTTTATTTTTCCTCTTATGTGGTATTTTTTTTGTTGCTCTTTTACGTATGAAAGCATTTCTCATTTTGGCTTGTTTTTGCACTTTGTATTCACCTCTGTAGGAGGTCACAGACATTGTTTTGACTTTGTCCCAAAAGAGACGCTCGTCGAGCATAATCTTAGCAGGCCAAATTTGCTAGAACGGGCCTTTTGTTTTTTTGTGTGTGTGTTACGTTGTCTATCACAGCACTGGTACAAAGAGATCGCTCTGAATGGACTTTCTGAATCAGGTTGTGATGGTCGTTTGTGGTCTGCATGAAGGGGAATCTGATTTCCCCTCATCAGACCCTGCAAAAATGTCTTGTTATTTCCATTTTTTTTCCATAGCCTTAGCATGATTTCTTAATTGCCTTGTGAAAAGGGTGGAAGGAGAGTAGGAGAGCGTACAGTCTCTCTGCTGTCTCAATAAATTTATTTTGGGTTTACCCTTTCGGTGTCTCTGCTTCTGGATTACTGAGAGGATTAACTGTAATAAAAATTTTATCCTAGAGTGAAATGCTTATAGAAGAAGATGAGACGTTCATTTTAGTCATTATACACTGAAGCAAAATTATAATTCATGTGCCTTTTCACAGATTCAATTCAGTTATGCATCATGTTATTCTGCCATTTCCTCGTAATAATTACCTCCAATTTATTTTTACTTCTCTTCGCCTTAGATGGCACATTTATGGCAATGCTAAGAAAAGAACATTACCATTTCTGAGGGAGACAAAGACCCAAAGAAAAGTGATATACTTGAGTGTATAGTAGATATTTCATTCATTCTTTCTGTTGATGAGAAATATAATTACTTTGGGAGAAAATATATAAACTCTAGACTACGTCCAGTCCACAAACACATCTGCCCAAAGAAAGAAAGCAGGACAGTGTCCAGGATGACAAGGGAAACCAGCACTTTCAGAGATTACAACAGCACACTTGTAAATGGACCTGAGCAGCCAATACATTATCATATGCTTATGCAGGATGGCTCTTTCCCCTACAGACCATGTGTGCCAACCAACTGCAACAAGAGTTTACTGCAATATATAACATTACTGTGGTTATTCATTTAGCTGACACTTATCCCAAGAACAGCCCCTCTGGAGAAACTTGGGGTCAATGGGATAGTTCCAGACACCGTACATGATGTGATTCAGTAACTATTGTAATGATTGTCCCTCGAGCATGATACCTAAAGGAATAGTTTATCCAAACCTAAAAAATTAATTCAGCTAATCACCATCATATCGCTTAAAGGGGTCATATGATGTTGCTAAAAAGAACATTATTTTGTGTATTTGGTGTAATGAAATGTGTTTATGCGGTTTAAGGTTCAAAAAACACATTATTTTCCACATACTGTACATTATTGTTTCTCCTCTATGCGCCGCCTTTCTGAAACGCGTTTATTTTAACATAAAAAATAAGCGAGGTGTGCTCTGATTGGCCAGCTATCCAGTGCGTTGTGATTGGCCGAATTCCTCAAGCGTGTGATGGAAATGTTACGCCCCTTACCATACTGTGATGCCCTGTCCCGGCCGGAGCGACGAGACAAAAACATTAAACCCCATTATAAACTAGGCATTTGTTGCATCCAGTGGTAGTCGTGTCCATTTTTGGAAGGCCAAACAAAGTAGTTTCGCTTTCACAACGAAACACAGCGTTACACACGGTGGCCTATAGTGAGCAGAGGTGGCGGGCTTGAGAACGGCGCGGCCAGCGGATTCAATGAAGGAGCGTCCGGAGGGCTTGCGGCAACCAAATGTGACGATCCCGGGCTGGACTCCGCTTCGTCCACAGTGAAAGCCGATCCATCATATGACCCCTTTAAAAGAAAGAGAAACAAAAGAGATTATTTAGCAAAATGTTCAGAATGCGGAATTGTGTGAACTTATGATGTACTCATCTGTCAGTGGAGCTTGAGAACCACTGGTATTCTTTCCCTCTTTTATTGTAATTAAAAGAGCAAACTAGACATTTTGCTAGATGGCTCGTTTATGTTCCAAGCTTTACGATGGTAAATAAATGACAGAATTTTCATTTCAGGTAAACTGTTCTTTATGTATCCTGTTAAAGGTAATTGTTCATGAATCATCCATTCTGAAAGCTGTAGGCAAGCTTATTTATATACCACATGTCAATGATAATTCAAAGTTCTTTACATAAAAATAATAATAATAATAAAAAAATAGTAGTCATAAAAAGGTACAAAAGAAATAATAAAAGTAGCAAAATTCAGGACACCCCTGATAACTTTTAGAAGCTTTTTCCAGGTGGCATCTAAATGCCTTCTCACCAGCATATCAGCAAGGGATTTTGGTACAAGGCCATTATGGGAATTCCATACAGTTAGAAGTATTCTGAAATGGAACGGGAAGCCAATATAATGACCTAATGACTGGTAATAAGCTCAGTTTTTTGGTTTTGCTCAGGAGCCAGCAACTGTCTAATAGTCCTCCAGGGAAGGCCAGTAAGAAATCTATTGCAGTAATCTGCCCTGCTGCTCATGAATGCATGAGGTCTTATTTGTGCACAAAGGATCTGATTTGTACTGTTTTAGATGGTAATCGGCTGATTTAGTTAGTGCTTTTATATGGTTTTTGAAATAATATTCCAGAATGATACCAAGGTTCCTGACTTCATTTTTAGTTTTTGAAGTCAAGGTATGCACTCACCTTTGATATTTCATCTTTATTGCCAAATATAATCACCGCTCCTTCGTCTTTAGTTAATTCAACTTGGAATAGCCAGCTGTAAATTTGATTTATGCCCTGGCACAGGTAGACTATGTCACTTGGAAATAGATCAAGGTAGATCTGGGTGTGATGAGCAATGTTGCTGTTCTCAATTATATGGCCTATGGGAGCATATACAAATTGAATAGTTCAGGCTTAAGGATTGATGAGCTCCATGTGTCATGGCAGCCCAGTTAGATTCGTAAATGTTCACAAAGTTGCCCTGCCTGCTAAATATGACCTGAACCATCTAAACACTGTCTCAGAGAGTCCTACCCACATTTTCAGTCTGTTAATTAGTACATTGTCATCGACACTATCAAATGCAGCTCTAAAACCAACATTTTGTCTGAATCAGTATTTAAAGAGACAGTTCACCCAAAAATGTAAAAAGTTGTTCCATACCTGTATGAGTTTATTTCTTCTTTTGAACATAAAAGAAGACATTTTGAAGAACAGCCAAACAGTTGCTGGGGTCCTTTCCACACTATGGAAGTCAATGGGGTCCATCAACTGTTTGGTTAGATTCTTTAAAATATATTTTGTGTTCAGCAGAAGAAAGAAGCTCATATAGGGTTGGAACAACTTGAGTAAATAATGAAAATGTTCATTTTTGGGTGAACTATCTCTTTAAGTACATATCTTATTCAGTGCTGCCTCTGTGCTGTTTAGAAACATTGTATTGGCACCATTTTAAATGATATTACAGATTTTTGTCATTTATACAGTAGGTTGTTGATATTGGAGATGTAATTGTGCATGCTTGTTTCTCCAGTTTTACATTTACAATACATTTGCCTCATCTGGTGCTCCCTTAAAGTTAATCATTAAAAACATAAATATTTTAATAACAGTCTCTTATCTTTAGCAAATCTCTTGAATACAAATGAATCTACTTTTAATACTGTAATGATGTAAGCATCTTAAATGGCTGATTTTAGTATTTTATTTTTAACTTATTTGCAGAAAATAGTAGCCATTTATCGGTTTTTGGCCATAACATGAAATAAGTGTTTTATTAGTAACAGCCACAATTTTAATATGGGTGCATTACTAGTCCAGTCCTTTTAATCCCAGGCAGACAACACCATCGGATGTGACATTAATTAGTCTATTACCAACAGTAACGTGGGCACTTTATATAAACTACATTGTAATCCATAACAAATATGACCCAGTCCTGTTGTTCCCAGATTTAAAAAAGTACACTTCCATAATGTACTTAAAGTGCTCTATTTTCGCACACTAATTTTGTACTTAATATACTAAAAATGATTCTTTAGTACTTCTTAAGATAAACTAAGTGTACTCAACTGTGCTATTTCGGGACATCATGAATATTAATTAAAATGCGCTTTTAACACACTATCTCTATTTAAAAATGTATTTAATTACCACTTAGTACACTCAAGTGTACAAGTGGTGACTAAATACATTTTTTTTTTAATACAGAGATAGTATGTTTAAAGCACATTTTAGTTCATATGTCCCAAAATAGCACAGTTGAGTACACTTAGTTGATCTTAAGTTTATCTTAAAGGGGTCATATGATGCGATTTCAATTTTTCCTTTCTCTTTGGAGTGTTACAAGCTATTGGTGCATAAAGAAGATCTGTAAAGTTGCAAAGACTAAAGTCTCAAATCCAAAGAGATATTCTTTCTAAAAGTTAAGAGTCAGCCACGCCTACCTAAAACGGCTCGTTCTAACACGCCCCCACATGTCTACCTCACTATGTGGGAAGATTTGCATAACACCGCCCAAATGTTCACGCAAAGAAAGAAGGTGTAACTTTTATCTCGCTGTAGTATTGTTGTTGCCGCCGCCGCCATGTCGTAACGACGCTGTGTGCTTCGTTGTGAAAGCGAAACTACTTTGGTTGGTCTTCCAAAAG
>NW_015536479.1:929703-940740 GCF_001515605.1 Sinocyclocheilus anshuiensis
CGTGGACGAAGTGGAGTCCAGCCCGGGGTCGTCACATGTGGTTGCGCAGGCATCACAGTGTGGTGAGGGGCGTAACATTTCCGTCAGCTGGCCAATCAGAGCACACCTCGCTTTTTCAGACCGATGAGCTTTGTAAAAATCAACGCGTTTCAGAAAGGCGGGGCATAGAGGAGAAACAATAATGTACAGTATGTGGAAAATAATGTGTTTTTTTTAACCTTAAACCGCATAAACACATTTCATTACACCAAATACACAAAATAATGTTCCTTTTAGCAGCATCATATGACCCCTTTAAGAAGTAGCCTACATGAAGCACAAAATTAGTGCGCGAAAATAGAGCACTTTAAGTACACTATGGAAGCGTACTTTTTTTTACCTGGTTTTCATGATGCTTGTCCACTGTTGGACAGTGTTTTTGCGGTTGATCGTGAAATGTGCTGCGAGCTCCGCAGCGCCCCCCTGCAGCTCGAAAACTTTCCCGTCTCGAAGTGATTTCCTCCCCTGTTTTTACTTCCTGTTTTCTAACTCAGATCGTTTCTGCTCATTGGGGCTTTCACTATGCGTTGTTTCTTCTGCCGGTAGTTTTTCCGTAGGGATCTCGGAACGGATTGAGACATCCACACGTATATTCTGCTTTAGATGGAGGTCGGAGGGCTGAAGTCAGTCGTGTCTACGGCTCTAATGGATTTTACGTAGACTTGTGTTTTGTTTTAATGCCTTTTACTGCCTTCCTGATCGTTTTATTATCATTGCTTTCATTCGGTTTCCTCCTCCGCTGAGTGTCCAGCCTCGACCGCCCCTTTAACTCCAGCAACAATGTAACTAACTCGGTCGCTCGTTCATCTGTCTTCCGCCGAGCTCGACTCCGAAGACCGCTGCGCGCGGTCGCCGCTTTTAAAGTTTGACGCTGTCGTCACGTTATCGTGTATTTCTTCGCCAAACTTTACGATGGCCGAGCTGCAGCGGCCGACGCTGTGCTGCTGTCGGAAAGTGCTGACCGTTCCCGGTAATAAGTCCTGCGAGGGCGGCCGGAGTCTGGCGCACTGTCGCCTGGTGGACGTCGCGTCGGCGTCCAACTTCCACAGCTTTAAACTCCGACATTTCCACCTGGACCTCCACCTGAACTTCGCCGTCAAGAGGATGACGGGATGGCAGGTTCTGGAGCTCACGCCCGTCCAGCCCGGCGTCCAGTCCCTCATTCTGGACACGCATCCTTCGTTATTAATTCATTCCGTGGACTGCAAGGTGCCCGGCGCGTCTGGTGCTCCCGACGTGTTTTTGGCGCTCACCTACCGAATACAACCGTTCACCGATTACGGATCCTCTCTGAACATCAGCCTCCCGGCCGCGGTGATCCGGCCGCACCGGGCTTTCCGTGTCACCATCCGCTACACTACCACAGACGGCCCTGCGGTAAGGTCAACGCGGTGACAGCCGACGAGCTGCCTCTGATACACGCTAATAATAACTTTGTTGCACAGGACTATTGTACACAGAGTCAATATCCACTAAAAATATCCCGGCAGCGGAGCCTTAATGTTGATAACCAGCTCTGCCACGTCCGCTTTTACGCGAGATTAAAGAGGTCCTGTGGGACGCGGGATTGTAAACATGCTTGTGGGATCACCCCATTTATTTATTAGATACACGCAAGGATAGAAAACAGTGAGTGTACTGGAGCGCCTGAGCTATACTGATAAGAATGACCTCGGTGTAGTGACATGGCCTCGTAAGTAGATAACTAGAGTTATCCAGGTCATGATTATGAGTGCACGAGGTAATTACTGGAAGGTGGGCTGTGTTAAACAGGTTTCAATTACAGATGGCTAGGTACACAAGTTGATTACGAAAACAAACCTGTTTAGTGTTATTTGCACTGCAACCTGTACATGTCATTGCCCACTTGCACAGAGGGGTTTCATGTTTAATGTACCTTATATGCTCCTTTGACTGCTGTAGTGTTTAGTAGCGTTATGTGTCAGAAATTACATTTTTCATTAGTTTTCTTCATTACAAAAATAATAATAATTTGAACTATACAGCTATATCAGCATGACAACTGTTTCTTGGAAGTCTTTTTCAACCCCTCAAAGCAAAACATCATTCTCACTGATGCTTCCAAAACAATTCATTATCGCAATTTCGATCAAAACCTCATCTATAATAGCCAACTAGATAACATTACCTTGGCAAACACTTGACATCAGCAGAATTCATAACAAATTAAACAACAAACATCACAGAGAGCCAAATATATGAGTTTGCAATGCATAAAAACATTACATATCGGTGACAGCTCTGTAAGCTGGTCCAAAACTGGCCCTAGGCTATAAGGTCATTCTTATTGCTGTGCCCTGCTTACACTGTGCTATTTTAGGGGCGTAATATACACACAAAACAGGCATTTTAGCTGCTCACCTCTATATGGGTAGTTGTCTGTTGTTTCTGCAACTTCATCAAGAACTTGACGTTTGGATTCACAACTGCTTCACCTGTATGAAATAAATGAAATGACAGTGCTTTATTGCCTATCTAATAACCATGCAACCTTAAATCGTAGATCTGTATTGAATCATTTGCATGCTCAGAGCTATTTTCTAGAACATTTATTTGCCAACGGTACTCCCGCACCTTACTGTTCCCTGGTTCCTTCATCAGATTTGGTGGCTGGATGCCGAGCTGACATGCGGACAAACCCGACCGTTGGTCTTCACTCAGGGTCACTCGGTCTGCAACCGGTCATTTTTTCCCTGTTTTGACACGCCAGCCGTCAAAAGCACCTACTCTGCCACTGTCAGGGTAAGTCTAAGCTGCTCAGATCCACTAAAACATCTTTGTGGGAATTCAGTGTTGTTTTCTGGTTATTGATCATGTTTACTGCGTTACAGGTACCAGAAGGTGTTACAGTGTTGATGAGTGCCTCAAGAAGTGCATACTCTAAACAGGACAGGGTTTTCCAGTTCACCATGGAGTACCCTGTCCCAACCTACTTGGTTGCCCTGGTGGCAGGAGACCTACAGCATGCAGACATTGGGCCCAGGTAAATAAGGATTGAGTATCCCTGCTGAAAACAACAGTATAGTTTGATACCAGCATGTGTTGTTTTAAACTGTGATATACTGGTGCTCAGTCTAGAATGCTAGTGTGCTGGTTTGTCTCAAATAGGCCGCTTAACCACAGTTGTCAAGACCACATCAGTTGCCTATCTTTATCAGCATGAATGTGCTACTTTGGTCAACAAGGTTCTCAGAAAAACCATGCTGGTTGACCAGCTAAGTTTTGCTTGCACAAAGCATGGCTATGCTGGTTCATCAGCATATCAAAACCAAACCAGTACTATTTAGCATAACTAGCCTGGAAATGCTGGCTTTTTAAGCTGGCTTATGTGCCAATTATCTCAGGCTCATTGTTGTAAGATATATGCATTGTCTTCATTAGTGTTTAGTGCTTTACCTCAGCCACAATCTGCTTTTAGGAGTCGTGTGTGGGCAGAGCCTTGCATCCTGACGTGTGCGGTCAGTAAACTGGGTGGCAGTGTGGAGTGCTGGCTTAATGTGGCAGAGGGCCTTTTTGGGCCTTATGTATGGGGAAGGTTAGTTCCGTACTTTCCATTCATATCAATCTTGTTCACATCAAGCCTCATAATCAGGCATTAACCCGTCTCTCCCTTTACAGGTACGACATAGTGTTCCTTCCTCCTTCATTCCCCATCGTTGCCATGGAGAATCCCTGTCTTACTTTCATAATTTCTTCCATACTGGAGAGTCAAGAGTTTCTGCTGATTGATGTCATCCATGAGATTGCTCACGGCTGGTTTGGCAATGCGGTCACCAATGCTACCTGGGAAGAAATGTGGCTCAGTGAGGGTCTGGCCACTTATGCTCAGAGGCGCATTACCACAGAGGCCTATGGTATACACGTCATATCCTCACACATATCCAAACATAGAAACATCACCATGTAGGCCTTTTGCAAATGTTTATGCATACATTTCACAAAGATTCATACTTGTGTAGAATGATGCCAGTGATATGGGAGTGTTTGCATTTGCCCCAGCAGTGTGCAGAGGCCTGTTGATATCCCACAATGCTCTCCTTACATTTATCTTTTCATTTTTCTAATTCAGGAGAAGCCTTCACTTGTCTTGAGACTGTGTTCCGTCTAGATGCTCTTCACAGACAGATGCGACTTCTTGGAGACAACAATCCTGTCAGTAAGCTGCAGGCCAAATTTGAGCCAGGTACAACCTTTTTAACAATATAAACCAGCTTTTGTATGAGTGAAAGAGACCTTGGGTTTGGCACTTAGTGATTTTTCCGTACACCTGAAATAGCTGTGTGGTAAATGCATCTAAAATTCCATGTTACTCAGATTTCAGAAAGACAGGAGCTAGGAAAATCCTCATTTGCAAAGTTCAGCTTGTCTGGGAAATGTGCTTAAATATTTATGAAGTACTTGTGAAGTGTCAGTCCTATGATTCATGGGTCAATGTACCATGTTATCCATTTTCCTTCTCTTTCTCCGAAGGTGTAAACCCCAGCAGTCTAATGAATCTGTTCACCTATGAGAAAGGCTTCTGCTTTGTATCTTACCTCTCACAGCTGTGTGGCGACATCAAGAGATTTGATAGTTTTCTTAGGGTGAGAAACATGACATTCACCGCACACATGCATGAATTTTTATGCTCCATTGTACATATATGGCATGGTCCACACATGAAGTTTCTGAATTTTTCCACCCTGCACTGTGTAGGCCTACATTGAGAAGTTCAGATTCAGCAGCGTAATCGCTCAGGATCTGTTGGACTTTTTCCTTGGCTTCTTCCCTGAGCTGAAGGAGAGCTGCGTTGCTCAACGAGAGGGTGAGTTTCGACAGCTGTCAGAGATGATGATTAACACACAGAGACACTTTTAGTTACTCATCTCACTGTACTCCATTTGTCCTCAGTTAGGAATTTCCCTGTTGAGCCAGTCATAACGCCCAGTGAGGGGTCAGAGCAACGTTAGCAGTGCAAGAGATGGAGGCTAAATAAACAGAAATGTGACACTTCTTCCCCTCCCTCTTCCTTCCCCTCTTGCTCAGGTCTGGAATTTGAGCGATGGCTAAATGGCTGTGGTCCTCCGTTATGTGAACCAGATCTCTCGGCGGGTAGTGCTCTAACAGGCCCTGTTCAGCACCTGTGTGATCTTTGGGGCGTGGATGCCCCTGACCCCCAAGTGATCTCTACATTTGACCTCTCCTCCTGGAGCACCTTTCAGACCGTCCTCTTCCTGGACCGACTTCTAGACCGCTCACCTCTGCCTCAAGGTATTCCGAATCCATTTCGCAGTTTGTCGACATTAGTATTCCCATTGCTTTGATGTTTGACATCTCTTCTCTTGTAATACGAAATATGATTGGCCTTTCAGAGGTGATGAGTCTTTTGTCAAGCTGCTACTCTGCGTTGTTGGACGGCATGAACGCTGAAGTCCAGATTCGATGGCTGCAGATTGTAGTGCGGAACAGCTTTTATGCTGATCTGCCCCGAGTTCGCAGCTTCTTGCATAAACATGTGAGTTTTGTGAATCAAGTGCCTTTTGGGCTGTAACTGATAATACATTAATGTAGCATCTCCATATTGATTGTAAGAGCCTTTTTTGTGGTCTGAAGATGAGTTCAAGCAAATCAGTCTCTTATTTTGCCTGTGTTTAGAGGGCACAAACACTATTAAGCTATGGACAGTCTGGTTTATAAAAGCGTGTAATTTAGTGAGTTAGTGCCTGGCGCTCTCTATTTCTCCCTCACCCCTCCACTCAGTATAAACTGAGTTTTCCTTAAAGGGCATCCACATTCCAGTGTTTCTAATAAACACTCTCGGCTACTCTTTGACTATTGACTGTTTATGACGTCATGTCTCTTTTCAGAGCTGTAAAGAGATGTACTCAATCACAACCAGTTTGGCTGGTTTCTTTTGCTTCATCGAAAGCATGTTGTATTGATTACCATATTCTAAAGTGTATTGTGTCAAGCATGGTTACATTTCATCCTAAGAGACTGTAATAAGTTTATGAATTCTTCATAGTGAATTCTGATGATACCATAACCTGTCATATATGGCAAACGATTTGAAATGTATAAAATAAACCTCCAAAGTGGATATATAAAACATACAGTTCTAACTTGTGGTTGACAGATATATCGCAAAGGCCGATATATCGGCTGATATTTGGCATTTTTCAAATATCGGCATCGGCCGATAGGTTTTTCGGTTTGTGCTAATTGAATGCGGACTGGAGGAGAGTTCAGCTTCACTGGAAATGCGCAATCGACAAACTTTAAACTCGTGATTTCAAATTATGTTGCACTTTATCCATTTGACTACTGTCATATTCATGTCATTTTTGCTGTGTGCTGCATGTAAAATGAGTGTTACCATGGATTTAGTTGAAAAAATATATTCCCAATACACACAAACTTCCCAGATTCCCAGAGTGCCCTGTTGGTTACAGTGTTTAATTTCTTTTTATTTATATATTTTTAAATATTTCTTTATTTGTGAAAAATACTGTAATAGAATTATAGAATCAGGAAGTTGTCATCTAAAGTATAAGTATCTTTATTTTACACATTTATTTTTAATATAATTCATTTTCAAATTATTACAAATTTCTTAAATACTAATTAAAGTAATAGGATTACAGAATCAGGAAGTTGTCATCTAAAGTATAAGTATCTTTATTTTACACATTTATTTTTAATATAATTCATTTTCAAATTATTACAAATTTCTTAAATACTAATTAAAATAAATAAAAATGATAATTATAAATTATAATTAAAATAAAAAAAATATTCTTATATCGGCCATATATCGGCCATCGGTCACCCTGCTCTCTAAAATATCGGCATTGGCTGTCAAAAAAACAATATCAGTCGACCACTAGTTCTAACGCTAACTTCTGATGAGATGTGTTTAATGCCAGGAAAATGAATGTTAAATTGTTACTTGCCAGTTATGGTTTATTTTTATTATTACAGATATTAATAATGTAACTTTTTTTATTGAACATTGTCTTTTGTAATTTTGAAAACCTATTTAAGAAAAAAACGGTTACAGTGCTTTAGGCATTCCTCTTTGCATGACACTTCAAACACACTTTATCTGGTGTATATCTTGTCACACGAAAGAGATATTTAAAGGGTGCTTGTCAGAGTTATATTAAAGTGCGAGTAGTGCATGCAGTTGGGACTTTTGTTCCTACTTTCACTGTGGCACTGAGATCTGTTTTAAATTAAGAATGGGGCATTTTATGTAGGCCTATAGAAAATAAATGTTTCATCTGGTCTGTTTAGCAATGGGTTGTCTTAACTTTCCTCTTCCTTTTTCCTTTCCAGACCTCACGGATGTACACAGTGCCCCTTTACGAGGATCTGTGTGGAGGGGTGATGAAGTGTTTTGCTGTGGAGGTATTTTATCAAACTCAGGCCCGTTTGCACCCAAATCTACGCAGGACACTTCAGCAGATACTGTTCCAAAGCAGTGCCCTCAACACCAGCACTGCTCCATCTCTACTCACATCACCACCCTCTGCCCCTTCGTCGCCCACAGACCCCCCTGCCAACGGGACCATCGCCCTGCGAGACGTCAATGTGTCCGCATGAGTTCAAAACTTCTGTGGAGAAGCAGAAGGTTGTTTGAGGTGAAAAGCCAGAAGGGCAGGAACAGGACAGGAATTGAACTCCTTGGCTCAGACTGGACCATAGCAATGCATTGTGAGAGGCTAGCGCTGATGGGTGTACACTCTCACCAACACTGGGATGTCTATTTATAAAGGCAGACACTGATTTTCATAAGCTAAACATAAAGCTGCTCAGGGCTGTGGAACAAAGTGGAGGACAAATGTTTGCGATGGTTATTATGCCATCACCTGTGTGTGTGTGTGTGTGTGTGTGTACGCATATGGATAGGGGTATGTCAGTATCAAGGATACTGGTTGCCATCTGTTAGCCATTACCTTTTTGAGTGTGTGAATGTGTGTGTCTTTGTTTATTTTTGTGGGTGTTTTGCATATGTTCCTCCGGCCTATGCACATCATCTCATGTTGTGTTTGCATCTGTTCTCTGAGAAATCAATTGGAGGACTTGACAAGATTTCAGAGACTTTCCTTTTGCTAGCTACACAGAGGTGTTCTGAGGAGGACCAATCCCTGACTCATCGCCTTCCTGGACAGTGTTTGAAAACTGGCGTGAATGCACACAGTCTGTACTCATTGTGCAAATCTGATCATGGCCTAATGAAGATCCTGCAGAACCAACACACTCTCAGCTTTTCTGTGATAAACAGATTGTTTCCTATTTGTTTGAACTGGAATCTGTCTTTCTCAAGCTTCTCTTTCCTGGTGCTAACCACTCAACATTAAGTCTCGGGTATATCAAGACAGAAGAAGTGGAGCCATGTTAGTGCCTTTCAAACCTTTCAACACTGTGGGTGTTTTCAACACTTCTGTTCAAATTAACAGCCTGAATTTGTTATTTGAGCCATACTAGGGTGACATTGGTAACTGTTGTCATACATTGTGTGAAAGGTTGTTTTCAGGAATTGAGATGCTGTGGTGATTTTTTTTTTTTTTTTTTTTGGAAAACAATGCATTTCTTTCACTCCATTTTTTATTTTATAATTGGCAAATTTCCCTTAAATGAGCATATATTGAAGAGACTGGAACAGATTATGATTTGTGAGAATGCAGTGAGCGTGATGGGTGTTCAGGGTGGGGTTATAGGTGGATGGGTCCAAGCTGATCATCATTGGCCTTAACTACAAGCACAGTGGAAGACAGGTTCAGTTTAACAGGTAATAAAGACAACAGAGAGCACTTTATATGTGTTGTGTCTGAGGATCCAACCTTGGATTTTACTTTCTTGCATATGGCAGACACTCATCAGCAAGTTTCTCTAGCTTGTAGAATCATAGCTTTGTTGATTGGAGGCTTTAACACTGCACAACCAACAATAAAAGGGGTTGTTTTCCACCCTCATCTAATGTTGTCTACCTTAATGAGTAAATGTGTTACTGATCCTGTCTGTGTGTGCTTTGATATGCGGTTTCAGCCACGTGACCCCTTCAGCCCATTGTTAGAAATGTATCATGGTTTTTCTATAGTTACACCTTAGCAACTATGGAACTGAGATAGAATTGTTGTAGATGCTAAATCTTTTGGGGGAAGAACAACTACGGCATTTGTAGTTACAATTACTTTACCATTATAAACAACACTGTTTTAGGAAAAACAGTAACATTGGTATTACCGCGGTAATGAGAAGTACCTAAATCATTGTTTGTGGTTAATATGGACTTAACTATGGTTAATATGCAAAAATTATAGGCGTGGACTATAATAGGCAAACGCTACTTTTACTTGGAGTATTAGGAAATACATGTTTCAATAATGCAATAAAAACGTCAATAATGCAATAAAAACGATGCTTACCTTTTGTCAGTATGACGGATGGGACTGTGTTTTTGTTCATCCAAACTTGGAGTAAAGAACAGTTACTGTCAAATCGTTCTCATCCTCTAGTCTTTGTCAGTGTTTGCTCATGCCTCAATCTCTTCAGGATCATTGTCTTCAGCCAAATGTCCAATTAATTAGTCACTCGATTGCAAGCTTTAGTAGGCTAATGGGTTAACTGTAAGGTCGTGCCAGTTATGAAAATTGGCGGAGCTAGTTGGCGTCAGAAGCGTTTGGGATGGCGAGAAATTAACGTAATAACGTAAAAACGTTTAGTTAGGCGATATAACAACACGATTCTTGTAATGAGATATTAATATGTTATAGATCATCTCACGGAAACTTAAAAACTAGTGCTGTCAAATGATTAATCGCGATTAATCGCATCCAAAATAAAAGTTTTTGTTTACATAATATAGCCTATGTGTGTGCTGTGTGTATTTATTATAAAGACACACACATGCATGTATACATTTAAGAAAAATGTTACGTTTATTAAATATATTTATATAGGATAGGGTCATTCTACAGAAACATCCACTTTTGGTATGGCAAGATGTCTATAAAATGTATTCCTTTTTTTTGCATTTAAACTTAGTCCACATTATTATATTATCTTTTGACTTTATGAATACACATAAATGACAGCTTAATGATTTTTTTTAAATCTTTTTTGTGCG
Organism: Sinocyclocheilus anshuiensis; assembly: GCF_001515605.1. Classification (NCBI taxonomy): domain Eukaryota; kingdom Metazoa; phylum Chordata; class Actinopteri; order Cypriniformes; family Cyprinidae; genus Sinocyclocheilus; species Sinocyclocheilus anshuiensis. The sequence goes on from NW_015536479.1 coordinate 939,875, forward strand.
TTTATTTAAAGAACACGTACCATTTTTTTTGTCACTCGTGTTACATTACTTCTTTGGCAATTTTAAAGGTTTTTATGAAATATTATTTCTCGATTTTTTTTAGTACATGTAGTCAGAGTTACAGAAAAATAATGATAATGCAACAAATAAGGAGATTGTTTTATTTTAATCAGGTTTGTTAAAAGTGTGATTGAATGACGTTCGTTCATTTGCGCAACAATGTATTTGCTATAACAATGAAAATATTTGTAAAAACAGTTATAAACAAGTAATGATGCAATCCTTTAAATCTTAACTCTTGGGTGAAGCAGAATTCAATGGATGTAAAATTATTATCATGTCACGTGACATATTTTATGTAATGTGACAGAAAAAAAAGTAACACCAGTGACACAATGAAACACCATTGACACATACATAAGACCAAAGATCCTTATTCTTCAACTATAATTAAGTAGATAAGACTAAATTGTTACATTTGGCAATTAGTGAAAGCAGTTAGTAAAAGAGCATAAACATAAACTGATCTTCACCGGTGCTACCCATAAGGAAGGTAACACCAGTGACAATTTTCATGAAAAATGCATTTTACAAAATGTCTGCTGCAAGGTATCAAACCACATGTTGTCAGTCATGGTATACTCACTAAATTGAGTAGTTTATATTCTATTTTTCCCTAACAATAACGTAGGTCATACCAGTGACTTCCACTAAAAGCTTCATATGAAATCAATGAAATCATGAGAAAATTTCTGATAACTGAAAAGAGACAGTGGACTTCACATGGGCCTTTTTTCATAGATCTTCAGGAAATAGGAGGAAGGAAGTCAAGTGATGTCATCAGTGTGATTTTTATTTCAAAATAA